>NW_011942150.1:713872-819806 GCF_000187425.2 Metarhizium robertsii ARSEF 23 | reverse complement strand
CTTATTAACTTAGGACATAGCCTGAGAGATAGATCAGGCGCCTCTACGGAATTAACTTTCAACTAATTAAACCTGCATAGGTGAGTAGGGTTATGGCCAAGGTATTTAAAAACCGGAGACGTTCAGGATGCTCAGCGCACGTTGCCTTGTTTCTTGATAGTGTTGCTCGCACTATAGTGCATACTATAGAGCCAATAATATTATGGTCTGCAAATAGTTTTTAGTTTTTTTTTTTTTTTGCTCCTATAGCCTTAATCTAAGTAGACGTGTATACTTTTCCGGGGCTCAATCTTTGCCTTAATGCCGAGAGAATTAGGGGGGTGGGGAATTACCGCTTGCCCAACAACGCCAAAGGGCTAAGGAAGCATGAGCTTCCAGCCACAGAGCGGGGAAGGACAAGAGCATACAATTAAAAGACCGGGTGGTCTCACTGCGTCTCAAACCTTGGCCACTACATATAAAGGCTATTCTAAGAGGAAAAGGCTTGACTAAATTGCTGAAGCGACATGACGCGGTATAAAAAGCAGTTATAAAGTATTAACTTGCGTCCTTATCACCCGTACACCCTATACAAGCCTTTATAGCCACACAAGACGCGATACTTGGTCAATCAAAATGGACTCTCCAAAGGACAAGACCGTGTGGCATGCTTTCTATAGCCTTCTTCGTGAATATGACATAAAGACTATATTCAGGAATCCCAGCTCCACCGAACAGCCTATACTAAAAAACTTTCCATAAGACTTTGACTACATACTCGGCCTCTAGGAAGCCACGGTGGTCGCGATGGCTGACGGATTCTCACAGGCAACTCGCAAACCCGTGCTTGTCAGCCTGCATACCTCGGCAGGCACTGGCAACGGAATGGGCAACATCATGACAGCGTTTCTCAACAAAACGCCACTCGTAATCATCGCAGGACAGCAAACTCGGGATATGCTCATCGGAGAGCCCATGCTCACAAACAGAGACGCGGCAACGATGCCAAAGCCATGGGTCAAGTGGTCATTCCAGCCAGACCGCGCACAAGACGTCCCTGCAGCCTTGATCAGAGCAATCGCAACGGCCACCATGCCACCAGCTGGCCCTGTCTATCTGTCCATCCCCATGGACGACTGGGATGCCCCCATGCCATCCATTCCGGCAGTCAGAACCGTGTCCACCAGGATAGCGCCGGATCCCAAGAGTCTTTCTCTGTTTGCAAGTCGTATCCAGAAAGCCAGCAGCTTCGCGCTGATTCTAGGCCAAGAAGTTGATCGGAGCTTGGGTTGGGAGGCTGCCGTGAAGCTGGCAGAGTTTCTCAATTCGCCCGTTTTTCAGGCTCCTCTATCCGAGCGAGCTGTATTCCCAGAGAGACACAGGCTATTCTGCGGCTCACTCCCCATGGCCAAGGGACCCCTCGCCAAGGCACTGCAAGGGTTTGATGTTGTCTTTGTGGTAGGCGCCGAAGTCTGGAGATACTACCCCTATATTCCTGGCCGCACTGTTCCGGACGGCCTCAAGGTCCTGCACGTCACCAACGACCCTCATGATGCCGCGACGGCCTTGGTAGGCGATAGCCTGCTTTCCGACGCCAACTTGGCACTGGAAGGTCTGTACGCACTGCTTTATCAGAATCGCCCGCCGCAATTTTCTGCGCCCCCTTGGCAGGTAAAACCAGCAGCAGTGCCGTCTCACGAGGTCCCAACAGCGCCAGGAATGTCGGCCATGGAAGCATGGTCGTCGGTTGCCAAGCTGCGACCGCCCAATGCCATCCTTGTACAAGAGTCTCCGTCCAACGGCATGGAGCTTGTACAAGTCTGGCCGGCAGAGCAGGCAGAATCATACTTTACCTTTGCCAGCGGTGGTCTTGGCTGGAACGCACCGGCAGCCGTGGGCATCGCCCTGGCACAAAAGTTCAAGGCCACTGGACGACCAACTATACTCGCCATCGGCGATGGAAGTCTACATTACTCGGTGCAGAGCATTTATACCGCCGTCCAGCACAGCGTCAAGCTTGTCTTTTTGGTCCCTGTTAATCAGCAGTATGCCATCTTGAAGCAGTTTGCTATATTGGAACAGACGCCCAATGTGCCTGCTTTGGACTTGCCTGGGCTGGATGCCAGTGCCGTTGCGAAAGCCTATGGCTGTGCGGCATTTCGTGCAGAGACAGAGGAGGAATTACAGTCGTGCTTTAGCAAGGCGCTCAGCATGGAAGGTCCTGTTCTCATCGAGTTTCCTGTTCATCAGAGGATAACTTCTCTAATTTAAGGGGTTCCTATTCGTGTCCATGGGAAGTGGCATGGGAATTAGTGCCGCACCGAGGGGGAACAATAAAAGCTTGCTAAATGAGTCGATGGTTTTCTATTAAATTACTTTGACAGTAGTCTGAGAAGCGAACATGCGATTGTATTTTTCTCGACGAACCTGTCCATCACTTTATATGCTGTGTTACGAGAGGGGAAGAGAATGAGAAATGCCCTATCGTGGTGCTATTATTTAGGACAAACTATATTAAAATGTACCCAGCTTAAGACGCACACACTCCCGCTAATATAATCTGTAGTATTTTAACAATGCACCTTTAGTTATGGGATAAAGTAATCCCCAGTGCAGGTCATGCACCCTAGTCCAACACAGCTGTAATGCCATCACCAACTTTTCCGCTATCCTCCTTTTTACAAGAAACGACGTTTTTGGTATTGCTAGGTTCTCTTGCCCTTAAAAAAGGGGACTAACAGGTTTGATCGGTGGTATAATCGCCGATATAACTTTACCGCCGATGCTAGTTGACATTACATGTCAGGCATATATTTGTATATACTAGCCTCTTTTTTATAAATATATATCTTAGTATAATTTTATATATTTAAGGCTTTTTAAAGAAACCCTTTTATTTCTTTATTTTTTTTTTATTTTCTTTTTTATTATTATAAAACCTTAAACTTATTTAGCCTTTAATATAAAAATAAGTATATTTCCCCTTAAGTTAGCTAACTTAAATTAGTTAATAATAAAGCTTATAAACCTACTTAAAATTAATAGGCATATTAATATATATTATTTAATATAAGCATATACCTAGGGTTAACCGCGGCTAGTCCAAAACGTATTAATCCATAAGAGTGCATAGGCTAGCTCCGGGCCTCAATTACAGCCAGTAATGCTACGAGCGGCTGAAGGCGTTTAACTGGACCAACAACAAGGCGGCACATACAATCCACCAGACTTAATGTATTCAGACTCCTGGCGCACGCTGTATAGCTCCGTAACTCGGCGGCTATAGTGCTTCTTCCAGAAGTCCCTAATAAGCGCTTTCTTAAATATATTTAAATAGTTATTAAGGTTAACGCTAAATTTATACTGCCTGTAAATAATAATACGGGCTTCCTATACCTACACCCCGTCCTTTTCAGCGCAGCTGTTACTATAGCCACCTAAACATGTCATCTTAGCTGTCCGTGTAACACCAGACTAATATGCGGCCCCGTACACGGCACATCGGCTGTAAACGCCCTCGTCCTGCACGAATTCGACCGCGCTGCGCCCCGTGGTGTCGGCGCCGGCAAGTTGGGGGGAGGCGAACAGATCGCCTCTTTTAGTTCCGGCTCACTCTCGTCTGGTGGAACTTGACCTTCCTGGGAAGTAACTCGGCGACTATCCCGTTCGCCTCTTAAGGGGTTGTCAGAACTTGCTGCTGCATCTGCTCTCGCGGCGTTTGTTGATGGATATAAAGCTAATAAGACTAGCCGGCATAGTTTATTTACTGGGACCTAAGCTTCTACTTTAATTTTAATAGTATAATTATAGCCCTGTCTTGTAATACCTAAGCTTATATACGCCGATAATAGTAGCTTAAAGACTTTAGTATTAGTAAAAATAAAGCTTTATTAATTATAATATAATAAGTAATAATTATAACCTTTATAATATTTTATAAAGTATTTTTCTCTTTTTTATTATAACCCTTATCTTAAAAAATAACCCTTAATAGCTAGTATTTAGCTAAATTAAATAGCGTATTAATTAAAGCTTATATTTTATTATTATTCTATTTATCGCTAATAAGATATCACGTATTTACGATGTTATTACTAGTTGCACGACAAGGACGGTTATTTATAAGAGAAACGCTATAAGAATATAACGCCTAATGAAAGAAGCTAACTTTTAAGCGGCTTTAATAGTAAAAACAGAATTTCCTCCTATTATTAGAAAATATTAGTCTTTCTGTATTAGAAAAAGGGGCTCTACGTGGATTAGTTCTTTCCAATAAAAATACATTTTTAGGTTTATTAAATAGCTATAAAATATCCAACTAGCTACTTGTTAAACACCAGAATCGTCTTGAATTATATTATTACTTTGCTGGAACGATGACCAAGCGGCACAACCTGCATTGAGCTCGTCTTGATTGATAATAGCAGGTATTTCATTAGCACGCTCAATAATCTGAAGTGAAAATCCCATGTCGACGTGGTATCCGATATGACAATGCATGAGCCATACACCGGGATTATCTGTAACAAAACCAATAACAAGGTAGCCCGATCCGGGAAGGAGAGCAGTGTCTCGCCTCGGGGGGTTCTTGGTTTTTAGAGGCGAAATACCGGGCAAGTAGGGCCCAACACCTTGACCAAGCACAAAGAAGTCGTGCCCATGTAAATGGATAGGATGAGCTACAAACAAAGGGTTCTTGATAACCAAGTAAAACGTCTTGTTAGCCTCGGGCAGCTCGATAACCGAGTCGTTTTTCTGAAAAGTAGTTTCGTGGCGCAGTATCTTGCTCAGTGTTGGATCATGCCAATCGATCAGCATTGGGGCGTCCTTTAAGGTCCAGTACCAAATTCCATCTATTTTGTCAAAGCTTGTAGTCTCAGAGACGCTCACATCTGGTTGCTGCACGTTTTCTGCAATGTACGGCACAGCATTCATAGTTTGGTCGCCGCATAGTTGAGAATAAAAATAGGGCAAGGTGGATGGTTGCGTCCAGTTGTCGTCATAATGCACAATAGCCCGAATGTCATTAAACTTCCAGTTTGGATCGCCACATAACCCGAGAGGTATAGACCGCATCCAAAACTGCCGTGCCGTAGCAGCTTGATTGGCGGTGACCAAGATATCATATCGTTGACCCATGGTTATGTCTAGGATTTTAACAGTATAAGGCTTCACGGGAACAAGATCGTGAGCTATAATTGTCATATCATGGTTGTCTATCATGAACTTGAAATGTGAGATAATGGCAGCGTTGACTAACCGCAGGCGGTACGTCTTATTCGCTTCGAAGCGGATGTTGAGGCGCTGGCCAGTATTACCGTATGTGTTGGTGCCGTTAATCAAGCCCGTCCCTAGCGGCGGGGTGAGAAAGTCGGTCCTGTGAACAGTAGAACGCTGGTTTGCGGTGGCATGATCCCAGTCGTTCAGGAAGAGCGGGCCCAAGTCCTCGTCATAATTTGCTGTTGCAGGACCATTAATAACGATGCCGCCAAATACTCCTTCCCACGCTTGTAGCCCGAAATGTGAATGGTACCAAGTAGACCCATACTGCATCGCCCTCCAAGTATAGGTTATAGTGTCGTTGACTGGTGTAGGACACTGTGTCATGGAAACTACTCCGTCGTTTTGGTTGTTAAATAGTTGACGTATACCGTGAAAGTGTATGCTTGTGCCATTCTTGGAGGTATGAAGAGAGTTCTTTACATGAACGATGACGGTGTCGCCCCAATCTGCGAAAAGGGTAGGCCCAGGGATAGTACCGTTTGCAGCTAACAAGACGTCAGCGAAAAATCACAACTAGCTCAAGTCGAGGCGAAGTACCCATGGCTGGCCTCGACACTCCGTCCGGCGCAGCGATGATATCCACGATATCCAGCCAATACTCCCTGGTTACACCCGTATCCGGAACCTCACGAGTATAATCCGTCTTTATAGAGTAAGAGCACCATGCCGACCGATCTGCAGGGGTGTTGCCTGAGCATGGTGAGGGCGATCGCCGGTCAAACCGGGAAGGTGCAAATGCAGTAGCGCCGAGAATGTAGGCGGTGACGATAGTTACTGCCTTTACCAACATGGCTAATATGCGATAATCTGTAGGGCCTGATGCGGGTGGAGCCGAAGTTGCAAAGTCGATGCCAGAAAATAATAGAGTTGAAACGTTTGACACCCAATAAGACGGCTTTGACTGATCTTCGAATCACAATAAAAAAGAATGCAGGATAATAAGAATAACACACAAAAAGATATTAAATAGAAATTAGAAAGGTCGAGACTATCGGGGTAGGTAGAGATATATACGAATTCTAGAGCAGAGCTCAAGCGTTCACGGCAAGAGTTGTTACGATATGTTGATATAAAAATGAACAACTTTTAGAGCTAGATCTACCAGACGCTATTAAAAGCTAATTGCGTCTGCAAGGTAGGAAAAAAACCTGTTTTATTATCTTTCAAGCCTGTTTACCTGTTTAAACACACGACTATTAGGTTATTAACTCTATTTAATAACAAGAACCAGTCAGTACCTGAAACACCCCGCAGGTCCGTGCTGGATTGTTGGCTGCCGCAGTGGGGCTCACATGGCACCTGGGTGTTTCGGGGTCTAAGCGACTATCGAATCGGATCCAAATTAGTATTCAAGTTGGTTAGGCGGGTACTGCAAGACTCTAGGCGAGGTGTCTGTCAGCACTAGCTCTGCGTGATAAAGAGGACCGAGCACTTGAGGAAAGTTGCAGTTGACATGTGGGGAAAAAACCGTTGGCGGCAAATGCGTGACTTGTTGCCGTCAATATATCAGGGTGTGGTTGTGATGGCAGAGTAACTCGGGAGATGTGGCAGGAATCCTCGCTGCGAGATAGCTATCAATAATTAATTAAGTGTCAGCTGGTTAATGTTATCGTGACTCTATCAACATTGAATCTCCGGCATAGCTGAGAACCTCCCAACTCTTACAGGCTTAGAGTCTCCCTTTTATACCAGATGTATCCAGAGGGCATAGCTAGGGCACAGGTCGAGCCTGACCAGGAGCCCCAGGTGGTCCGGAGCGGCCCCTGCGTTATCCCCTTAATGTTCGTGATTAGTCTCTGATATTAGAAGGCGCCAAGACTTGGCGGATAGCTATAGAAGCTGGCAAGCACAGATAATGCCCTCGGGATACGCTATAGCATGTGTCTTGAGGAATAAAAGGAGCCTTGATAACTTGTCATGCATCTAGGGATACCCTGGGTAGCATTGCCAATACACAGCTCCCAATACAGGCTACTGTTACAAGCACATACTAGTTGCTACGCTAGGATCTGGCTATCCCCAAAAGCAATAAGTGAGAACATTTGAAGTCTTATGGAAAAAGAGAGTCTGCCTACTTATTCGGGTCAGCAGCCTAGGGCTAACTACTAGCAAACTTATAGGTTAGGGAATCCTAGACACTTGAAGCAAACCCAAAAGAGCATAAAGGGGGAATGTAGGCACGCATTTGCAGGCGCGACATTACGGGAAGTGGGAAGCATAGATTCTCTGGCCAGTCTAATCATGAGGTTTTCCCCATACGCAATCTGATATCCTCGGCTAGGTGGAATAGTGATGGGCTCTGTACAATGGAAATGGTGCTCAATTCCACGCCGATCTGCTGGCGAATCCAGTTACGCACTTCCATGGCGACTAGTGAGTCAATGCCAAGATGCTCCAGCGGTCGGTCCAGCGGGATATCGTTCTCATCCTTGATAAGAAAATTGGCCAAGGCAGCAGTCAGCGCACAAGCTATAGTGGCGGTTCGGTCCGTATTATTCGTCAAAGGCGCCAGATTGGCTCGCAGAGAGTCGCGTAGAGGAGATGTCTGTTTCCCACCATTGTTGGATAAGACCTCCAGGTTGTGGTGAATGCTCATACGCGCGTCGCGCCGCCAAGGCACGCGGCTGAGTGGCGATGAGATGGGGACGGTGGTGTTCAGCCCCAAGAGCACTTGGCCGGGGCTCCGGTATGTCATACATGTATTGCCAGGCTGCGAGCCCAACTGCCCGGTTGCCACTTGAGTCGGCCGAGATGCCCTCAGAGCCAAAACGAGTGCGTCGAGCAGGTTCTGCTCCCGTAGGATGCGCATGCCCATCCGGCCGAGGTTTTCGAGAAGGTCGTGGTTCTGCGATACAAAGCCCACATCGCCCATGACGCCGAGATCGATGACGGAGGCAACGAGCCCTTGGCCATGGCGGAAATGCACAAAGGCATCCAGAAAGGTGTTGGCTGCTGCGTAGTTGGCCTGACCCCATTGACCGACAATGCCACTGCAAGAAGACAAGAGGACGAAGAATTCCAACTCCTTGTTATCTGAGATGGCTTCATGCAAGTGCCACGTGCCCCGGACCTTGGGCTTGACTGCTGTGTTCCAGTCTTCAAAGGACATGTCGGCAAACGCCACGTCCCTCAGGACCATGGCCAGGTTGATTACGCCTGCGAGGGCTCTAGAAGCAGTGGCCTCATTATCCACAGCTCTTTGGACGTCGGCCCTGTTGCTGACACTCCCTTCAACCAGCAACACTTGACAGCCCTGCGAGTGCAACTCTTTGACGAAGCCATCAGTTTGGGGCCCCTTTTGAGAAGATCTAGAGAGGAATACGAGGGATCGCGCGCCATTCTCTACCATCCAGGTGGCCATCGCTCGCCCAAGTCCACCAAGACCTCCTACCAACAGGTAGGTGCGGTCCGACCGAAACTGGAATGATGGTGTGTGCATCGTCGGCCGATCCAGATCCCGAGCATCACGGGGCATCTTGATGACCATCTTGCCAATGTGCCTAGCCGTCTGCATTGTCCGCAAGGCGTCCTGGATCTGGACTGCCTCGAAAATGTTGGAGACGGTCGGACCTCGGATACGTCCCTCACGTATCCATTCGACACAGCGCTCCAAGAGAGCGGCGGCCTTGTGTGGATATGCCTGCAAGACCAGGCGTAGCTCAAGACCGGTAAAGGTGCGGTTGGCCTCGAAGGGTGCCATGGCCAGCGTAGCTCGCCGTTGAAAGTCTCGCTTGCCGATTTCCACCATAATACCGAACTCAGCAACGCACTGCCACGACGCTTGAAGCAGGTCCCCAGACAGCGAATTGAGTACGACGTCTACTCCCCTGCCATCTGTGGCACGCAAGACATCAGGGAGGAAGGATGAGTCCCGCGAGTTGAATATGTGCGAGGGTGGAATCCCATAGTTTTCTGCGAGATGGTTGCGCTTCACATCGCTCCCCACGGTGCAGTATATCTGTGCCGGTGTCAGTAGGCACCAGATATAATGTAGTGTCTAGGTGTAATCATGTCCTTGTGTACCGATTGCGACTCACCTGAGCACCAAGCATCTTCGCAATTTGTATCGCCGCGAGGCCGACCCCCCCACAGGCTGCATGAATGAGGACAGACTGCGGCACAGCCTCTTGTAAGTATCTAGAGCCAACCAATGCCTGAGTTGAAATCGTGGGATTATTACACACCTGGCCACATTTCAAATCGGCCTTGTCCACCAGCGCCATGAGAGCTGTGGTGTAGACGCACGGCAATGCTGCGCCTTGCTCGAAAGTCATCGAGTCGTCCATTTTCACGCACAACGCCGCATTCACTGTGTGGATTGTCTTGAAGCACCCGCTTCCGAGATACATAACATGATCGCCGACGGAGAAGCGAGAGTCCCCAGGCCCTACCGCTCGGACAACGCCGCTTCCCTCGAATCCCATCTCGCTGGGGCCGTTTTCAATGATACCCAAGGCGATAAGAACGTCCTAGCACCGTCTGAGTTAGAACTTTGATGCGGCTTGTGATTGAGATTGGGATTCGTGTCCGTAAAAGCTAAATGAGTAATTGCTCGTTGGACAAGAGCCCAGGAATCGACAACACATACCCGGAAGTTTAGTCCGACAGCCCTAGTCTCAACGACAATATCACCCTCGGCGGGGGAGCGGCTGCTTTCGCCTTTGCTCCAAGTTATGGTATGCAGCAGGCCTGGCATCTTCATGGTGATGTGTCTGTCAGTCATCAAATCGTCAGTTTCGCAGTCATCTCCCAGCTGAGTTGATTGAAATGCCTTAGAAATCGTTTGCCGGTGTAGTCGTGGGACAAGAACCTCCCCCTTGATGATGGCATACTCGTAGTCGGGGTCAATAAATTCACGATTGTTTAGCTGCTCTGACCCGGCGTGCTGTAAGATCCTGCATATGGCGCTAGCTGTGGCCACGGCCGACGTCGTTGTCTCGTCAACTTCAATTGTAAAGAATGGGAGGGATCTCTCGTTCCGGACAGTCCTGGCGAAACCAAGTACCATAGCTGCCCGTGGATCTTTTACGTCGCCGACCTGCGAAGCGGGTGTCACCCAGAGAATCTTGGCCTTGTGCGAGGACAAATACTCCTTGATAGTGTCGAAAGTCTGCTCCGTCATTTCGTGGAGTACAGGCGCCTCGAGGTCTAATAGTGAAATGATATCGTTGTGAGAGGGTAACTCTTGTCCGAAATGACAGATATTGACAGCTACATCGAGAGACTCTAGGCATTGATGCACCTCGGAAACGCAGGGACTATTAGGGGAGTGGCACAGTAAGCTGACTGGCAATAGACTCGTGTTTCGGCTCTCACGGGTTACTATGATGCCAGTGTTGACATGATATGGCGCTGAATCATCAAGGACGATAACTTCAGGCTTCGAAAAACCGGCATGAAGCAACTCCTTGGTCCACCTTTCTGGCGAAATGTACGGCTGATTCACGCGGTTGTCATGGGCCCCGAGCCACCAGCCCTGGAGGAATCCCTGAATAAGATTAAGATTACTATTCATGTTCTGTAAGTGCAATGGACTAATATGTAGTGTGCTCACCATGACATAATTAAAGATCATTACATCTGAAGTGATTAAGTAGGTATCAGTATCAGTGTTGCGTTGCCGCCGGTTGTCGGTGGTCCTTGGTATCGAGGGGGATGTTGTCGCAACAGGGTACACTCACCAGGACAGAGTTCTTCCAAGAATAGCCGCCCCCCCGGCCTGAGAAGGGTACGCATGTTTCCGAGAGTCTCATGCAAGTATGGGGTGGCATGGATAACCTAATAACATGACAAAGTCAGCAGGGTTGCAAACATGGGCATCTGGCGAGGGGGTGAAAATAATATGAACCTACGTTCGCGGCGATAATCAAGTCGTAGCTGCCCGGCTGGAAGCCTTGCTCAGCTGGGTCTGCTGCAACGTTCAAAACGGCATACTCAATTTTCTCATGGTTAGCAAACCTTTGCTTAGCAGCAGGTATAAACCCGGCTGATACATCGGTGTACGTGTAGACGCTATAGAGGCATTCTCCATACGACGACGTAAGTGCTCGCAGAACTCGCGCTGTTGTTCCTCCTGTGCCGGCGCCGACCTCGAGGATACGCATGTGTGGGTTGGTGTTGGCCAAGAGCTCGAGAAGGTCGGCCGAGTCCATTGAGAGTGCGTCGTAGAATTCAGCGAGCACGTTGTCCTCTAGAAGAATGTGCAAAGGGTGTGTCTCGCCGCTGAAAATGGCTGGTGCTACTGAGAAGAGCTTACCAATTGCCTTTGTGAAGATAGCATATGGCGATGAAGAGAGCATAGCCAGGATTTCCTTGATACGCTCAAGTCTTTGTTCTGCACTCTTCTTCTCTAGGCGCTTGTTTTTGTCTACGAACTTGTTGGTCCCCTGCTTATAGTTCTCAATCTGCTGCTGCATCCAAACTGAGAATTTGATGAGGTGCTCCGCAGTGTTGCCGTTGGTCTCGATGCCCTCATCGTGGTCGAGCATGCAGAGGAGAGTGAGTTCCTCCAGCAGTGGCCATTCCATTACGCGCGGTGCCGGCCGACGGAAACGGCTCCCCAGATCTGCGAAGTCGCTGTGAGGCATCCAATCAATCTGTGTGATTAGAGGGATCTCTTCCTCGTCTGCATCCCTATCACTTCTGCTGGTGAGGGCGCTTGTCATTGAGGGCTATCCATGTAGTTGGCGAGAACATCAAGCTAGTGCCTCCCACGAGCGCACTATCGCACTCGCCATTCCGGATTGCGAGGCATGCGAGATCAAGGCAAACCAGCGATGACGAACAAGCCGTCTTAACCGTCATGCTGGGGCCGCGTAGGTCAAACTCATACGAGACTCTGTTGCTCATGGCAAAATCCCCGAACCCGGTACCGCGGTAACCACCCTTGTGCTGCGGCTCTTTGGCATTCACATCAGCCCAGTCCTCTCCAAACTCGCCCACATAGCATCCAACACTGCTACCACGCCACGAAGATATGCCAGCGCTTTCGAAACATTCATATGCTACTTGGAGGAGTTGCCGTTGGGAAGGATCCAGACGCTCCAGCTCCGCCTTGGGTATTGGGAAAACTGTCGTGTCGAACTGCTGGATATCCACGTCTTCCAGGAAGTATCCCCGGTTGATTGGAATGGTTCCAACGTGACCAAATGAATCGTAAAACCCGTGAATATTGAACCGGTCTTTAGGGACTTCACAAAGCCCGCTTTGCTTGCCGGAAAGAAGATTCCAGAAGTCATTTTCATTCCTTACACGCCCGGGGAGGCGCATCGCCATACCAATAATGGCGACTGGTTCGAAAGGCATAGGATCATGGCCATGGCTGTATATTTGGCCGTCGCCGTTGTTTTCCTGCGCTTTTTCATGGGCGACTATCCTATTATTAGGACTATGAACCGCCATATTGAGATTTTGGGTTCGATGTTGCAGGACAAGGCTAGCAAGGAATGGCCTTTTGGTGGTACAGCAGAGCCAAGCCCATACGTGACATTCAATGTTGGATGTTGGAGACACTTGGATTGTACGTCGACGAAAAGAAAGATTTGCCGCTGCCCCTTTATCAACTGACTGAGTCTTAAGCTTTAAGACGGGGTAAAACTGATACGTTGCACAGAGACGGTGTCGACCACTGCGCCTCCGGAGTTTGCAGTCAAATAGTACTGAAGTATGGACAGACTAGCAATCATTTATAGTACATTGCCTGATACGGAAAACGTAGGTTGGTGAGTAAGGGCTGTAATTCGGGTAGCTCGACCGGTGTGACCATAGAGGGATGTGACTAGACCACTATATACATGAAAGAAACGCTCGTGTCTAGGGCCCTTAGCACGTGTTCTAGTTGTGGAACCAACAAGTCCTCGATGGGAGTGCCTCTTTGTTGAGCTCACAATCTTGTTGGGCTTTCCTCCAGTCCCGTGTAACATCCGGCGCATAGAAGACCCGCGACCCACGGCCTTCTTGAGAAGCCCCAACGACCAGTGTAATGCTAAAGCTCCAATTAATACGATATGATAACGTGGGTCTAATAGCGGGAAATGGACTGGTCCCCATGAAGCACTTGAGTCTGCCTCAAAGTGTCAAGGTTATAGCTACACGTACCAAGGTTTGAAGGCTCATTCATCCCGTCCGTGACATACCGTCTTGTAGTAATCGCCGAAGTAATAGTGACTTTTCTCGGCGACTATTTTTCGGCCACCAGCCGGGGCCAAACAAGTGAAACCCTGAGCTCTGCACCATTCGGTCATGACATTCGCTCTTTACGCTGTGACTTGCCCCTGGTCTTGATGTAACTTGCCTCCAATGCAATGTGGCCGATGCCATATGCCCCGGAATAATGAAGCTTCTGGGCTTTTCTAAAACGGCCTTTCATTTTTGGGGCCGTGGGTGTTTGACGGGGTATTTCCTTACTTTGAAATATTAGATAATTAGAATTCCCCGTCGTCGATGATCCCGGAATAGTCATGGTCAGGCTTGTCGCTTGGGCTCTTAACTTTCATCCGCAGGTTTCATACGTACTTGATTGAATAGATATATTTACATTTGATGCAGTTGTGGGTTTGCACCTTGAGTGTTAAGTCTGTCAGGAATTTCGGATCGCACGCCATCGTCTAGTCCGGCTTTCTGATATGGGGTTGCTGAAAAACGCAGGGACAGCTGGCCCAGCCATATTTTTAGGGTTGGCTGGCTGCGTCATCTTTGTAAGTATACACACAATGACGTACGAAACATGTATAATTCTTGTCTTGTGTTTCTAACCCATTGTTTTGTTCTCGCTGACACTAATGTTGTAACACAAGATTGTTTTCCGGATTGTTTGCACGGTATGGTTCCATCCCCTAGCCAAGTACCCAGGGCCTGTGCTGGCCAAATTCACCAACCTCTACGGCGCATATCATGCGTGGAGAGGCGACATACATCGCGATATACTTTATTGCCACCAGAGATACGGTTAGTGCTCCGTTATAACTTCAGGAAGACGTGATCGGTCGAGGCTCATAGTTGGTTAAAGGGGATCATGTACGTTACGCACCAAACCGCGTCCTGGTGAATACGGCAGGAGGACTTCGTGGTGAGTTACAGCGTTTCTTCGGTACCATGGTGCATCGCAACTTGCTTACTACGCTCGTTATGGCAGACATCTATGGCCATGGGTCAAACGTGCGCAAATACGCAGGATATCAGGCCTTGTCGTCGCAGGCCGCCAACACTCTGACCATGTCAGACAAGGTGCAACACGCGCATCGCAGAAGGATACTAAGCCTAGCCTTTTCGGAAAATAACTTGAGGAGATTAGAACCGATAATTCAGTCGAGAATTGAAAGGTTTTGCAAGCTCATTCGCAGCCGGGTACCCCAAGAACCGGAGTCTGTGGGCGATGGGTGGACCAGTCCGGTTGATATGGCACGTTCGTGTAAGTTCCCAAGTCGGTCACGTTCTTTAGCTTTCCTGTGCCCTCTGACACGGTACCGGGCTTGCATTACAGTCACCCACCTTTCTTTTGACCTTATGACAGCTGTGACTTTCGGGGCAGAATATCGCACAATGGAAGAAGCGTCCTTCCGATACGTGGGGGAAGCCATCGAGCAGTCAAACGTGAGGCTGGGCGTGCTGATGCAGGCACCAGAATTGACTTTGGCAGGGCTGGACCGCAAGCTTTTTTCTGGTGCGGCAAAGGCCGGAGCGAGGTTTGTCAAGTTTCTGCGCAAACTCTTGCAGAAGCGGCTCCAACAGGAGCCGGCAGATGGTATCAAGGATATATTTTCCTTCCTGCAGCAGTGCAAAGATGCACAAACAGGCGAAGGTCTCGGCGCCATGGAGATTAGCACCGAGACGGCAACATTCATTGTGGCTGGTAAGACGATAGTCCCATGTCTACTTGGGGATAGTCTTGTAACGCCGTCGTAGGCTCCGACACGACATCAACAACGATGGCGTCTCTAGCACATTATTTGGTGTGGTCGCCGCGATGCTACAAGCGCGCGGTAGAGGAGGTGCGGGCAAGATTCAGCTGCGCCGACGAGATAACCTTTGGGGCCAAACTGAACTCGTGTGTCTTTCTTCGAGCCTGTCTTGACGAAGCACTGCGCATCACGCCTCCGGGTGGCGGACCTCTTTGGCGCGAGATGGAGCGGGGCGGGGCGCGCATCGACGGCGAGTATCTGCCGGCCGGTTGCGAGGTCGGCGCGGGCATTTACGCCATGCACCGCAGCCCTCGAAACTGGCCCAATCCCGATAGCTACACTCCCGAGCGCTGGCTCGACAAAGAAACCAAGAGCGCTGGCCAGCCATACTTCCCGTTCAATATTGGACCGCGTAGCTGCGTCGGGAAGCCCCTTGCCCTGGCCCAGATCATGTTGACATTTGCCCGCATCTTGTGGGAGTTTGACCTTTGCAGGGCTGACGTTGGAAAGTCGTGGTTAGAGTCTAGCGATGCAGAGCCACCTGAGTACATGCTCCAGGATCATGTAACCGGCCACAAGGAGGGCCCGGTCTTGCGTTTTCGGCCTCGCTTTTGAGAATATCTAATCGTCTTCGACTGTAAGATGAAATAGACTTTAATGTTAAAATGTCGAGGCTCTAACTCACCCGGGGCCTGTTCCCATGTGCCCTCACATAAACAGCGCCACGGAGCCTACAACCAGATTTGACAAAACTATCCGGCATGTATGTTGACACGTAGCTTTAATGCTGCGTCTCCATTTGTCATAACATCACCAATTTGTTAGACCCCGCATCCGCCGGTGCATATTGCCCGTTCGGGATATATAGCTCAAGCGTCGCGGTGTGGAATAAAGGCTTCGGCCTTTATCACACACATCCACGCAGAGATACTACGCGAAAAATTGCCGAGAGGCAAACACATCTCAACCCTTCTTTCCAATGTATCCGGCATCCACGGTCCTTTGTCGTTCCCCAAGGTCGTAGCGTTAACTGTCAATATTATACTCTTGCTCTGGTCAAGCCCACAGGGTGAAATGACTCTTGGTATATCGATCCAAAAGTTTCCTCAGAAAATTGCCCACCGATTAGTTCAGATACGCAATGGAGCATCTTCAACAATCTCTAATTAGACATGGTATCCTCGCATGTCTTCCAATTCTGCTGTACATCATCATTCGAAAGTTTGGACTGTTCGTATTAGAGGCGAGTGAACTGAGAGCGCCATGATGCATCTTGGCGAACCGCGTAACTCGCTAATCTGCTTCAAAGACCGTGGTACACAACGTCCTTTCAAAACTCTATTCGGGTACTTTATCGCAGGGAAAACAAATTTCGGGCCCCAAATGGCAGTTTCCAAATGGCCAAATATTCGACAAATTCGTAAATGGACGTGCCAAGTCTGACGAATGGATAAAGAAATTCGGCAACGTATATCGCGTTTGGGGAGGCTGTTCTCCCGAAATGTAAGTGTTCCCTATTTTTCTTCATTGCATTAGCCTATCTCACATGGTTCTGTTTTCAATATTTGGTCTTCGGCCTCATAGTAGCTTCCTCGACTTCTCGTCTTTCGTGGAGTGCAAACTTCACAACCACTTCGCTAACAGATACATTTCATTTACCCTAGTGTAATCACGACACCTGAGGACCTCCGAATCTTTTCTTCAGATGGAGAGAAACATGGAAAACACTCGAATATGGGATGGTTTCTTGACCAATTGCTAGGACGCTGTATAGGATTCCTCCAAGGTGAAGAATGGAAGCAAAAGCGCCAAATCTTTTATCCAACCTTCAGCCACGACAAAATTGCTGCTCGGATCAATTTAACAGAGAGCGCCGCCAACAAGTTTACAGAGGATCTCCCCTTCGTGCATTCTGATGGATATATAGAAACCGGTCCAAGAAAAACTGTCAGCTTTCGCGTCGCCGACGGATTCAGGAAATTCCCCTTGGACGTTACTGCCAGCATCATCTATGGTACTATGACCAATGCTGAGAGAGATGATCTCTGGACTCTGGCGGAGAAGCGGCTGGCACTGTGGCCATTCACCATCCTTGGGGGCCCGTATAGGTTCAGTTGGGGAAGCTGGTTCGATCGGAAAAGCTACAGCCTTCTCAACGAGTACACCATAGAGTGGCGCAATTACAACGACCGGATAGTAGAGACAAGGCGTGCCAGTGGTATCAAGACGCCCGTGGTCTTGATCTACGATGCCTACGAAGCTGGAGATATCACACTGGAAAACGTAAGCGGCTTGTCAGTATGCTTTTAGTGACTCGAATTGACTTGGGACTTGTGAGAATAGCTCATGCACAGCCTAGATGAGATTATCCTGACGAACCTGGACGTGATGGTACATGCAATCACCTGGGCGATCAAAAATATTGCGGAGAATAAGAAGGTTCAGCAGGAATTGGGCGACGAGATAGATGCTAACTGGGACAGGCTGCATGAGTATATTTCAAAAAGCGATACATATTTGCACCGATCCTTCATGGAGACTCTTCGCCTACAGCCACCTGCAGGTATAGATGTTCTTAACTACCCGTTCGCGGGCAACCTTAAAGAACCAAACGCTGACCAAATCTTGTGCCATGATGATAGTGTTTAATATCGGTGAAACGTCCCCGTCGGTAAAAACTTTCAACGGAATCCTGGTTGAGCCGAATGTAAGTGCCACCTAACCTGATATCCCTGCAAACTATTAGTCTCTTGAGTACTAAATACGAAACTCTCAATTAGACCATGGTTCTGGTTGATGTGTTAGCTATTAATGTCCGGAACCCTTTCTGGGGAAGTGATAGCGAAGAATTCAGACCGTCTCGCTTTGAGAATATCAAGCCCACAGATGTACAAATTTATATTCCCCATTTTATAGAGTTACTTTCGCCCAACCTTCCACACTTCCACCTAACGAAGATGTCGCCTATTCTTCATGCCGCCTTGGCAACTGTATTATCACTAACTTTACATTGGGTACTGCAGCTTCGATACAATATAGCCATCTTCGGGTTTGGCAGCCGCAAGTGTCCAGGACAATATATCGCCGCGCAAGGCATCAAAGCGCTCCTCGCCCATTTACTAAGACGATACAAAATTGATATTGTTACCGAACGAAAAGAGAAAACAGAACGCTCTGCAGAGAAGTCAGAAGTAATTCCTATAGCAGACGTTATAGTTCAGTTGACTAGTAGGGATTTTGTCGAGCTTTATTAATAATATCTAGCATAATACTACTCGTGTTTTTCTTTTAATAGCAGGTGTTTAATATATAGTAGTACTATTATAAAGATAAAATATTGTGATATATTCTTGTCTCTTCTCTTCTTGTTTAACTTGAAGAATTGAGGTCTTTTATCTTTACTCTCTACTACCTGGATAAATTCAGATAGCTGGCCAGCCTTTATAGTTTATAAATAATAAGAATTTAATACTAGATTATAACCTAAACTTAGTAAAAATCCGAAAGTATTTAAGAGGATATATTATTATATACAAGAACAGCTTTTATAACCTCTTTACTTAAAGAACTTAACTTATAATAAAGTCGTTATTTTCAACAAGAAAAGCTCTATATAGCCTATTTATTATCAGATAAGCCCCAAAAAGTCACAAGTTGCAACAATCCCTAAAGGGGCTTTTAGCTGTGTAAACGTATTTAAAGATAGTCAAGTATTATAAAGTACTTTTATTATTAAAGTATAGAAAGTCTGTGTCAACTATATAGGTAGTAAACTCAGCGGATTAACCGTTTTTCTTTTTACTGCAAATTATAATATTTTATACAGCCGATTTTAGCTTCTCAATAAAGTTATTTACTTGGCGGATAAATCCTTTCTTATGCTTAAAATACTCCCTGTGCTTTATTAATAAGCTATTTCCCTGCTTTTTCTCTGCAAGATAATAGTTAGCACTATATATAAATGTACAATTGAAGATCAAAAAAAAGGGAATCAAACCACGATTAACAGCGAGAATAGTGACTGCCGATTCAGGTGAGTCGGCCGGGCAATATCTGCCCGAGGTTTGCGGAGCAATGGAAGTTAGCTGTGAACATGCGATTGGGTGAATTGTATCGTCGTATTTATCCACATCTCACATTCAATCCGTGTCGCTTAATAACTACCGGCCAATAAATTCGTGTCAACTATTCAGTACAAGTGGTATGCCAGGCTTATTTGGCTTATTTGCCGAATAGTCTCCGAAGAAATGTGCTTATACGCAACTATTTACCTTTTTTTTAAGCTCCTTCCCTGATATAATTCCGACATGGAACACAAAAATATCTTTCCGTAGTATACAGATAATAATAGTATATATGCGTGACTTTTTTTATGGCGGAAAAATTGAGAGTTCCAGCGGGAAAGGTAGGTGTATATTATCTTTAAATACTATATATAAGAATTGTGTTAAGATAAAGCAGATAAACCATTTGTTAGTAATTCGCTCTACCTACATAGCTATCAGTCCACCTCTCCATTCCATACTAGTATCACCATCGTCTAGGACGTCATGGACAGCGGTAAAGAGATCAAGTCCGTTTGTGACCTTGTCCAGAGATGGGCACACGCAAAACCCGACCATCTGGCAATTTCGTTTGGGTCAAGGAATGTTTCATATGGGCAACTTGAGGATGCAGCGTCTCATGTCGCGTGGCTTCTGCAACAAAAGCAGGTATTGCCAGGAGACTTTGTCCCTGTGCTGGCCACTCGCAGTATAGAGATATTCCCCTGCTTCCTCGGAGTCCTCAAAGCCGGAGCTTGTTACGTTCCTATTGACATCGAATCGTGGAATGAGAAGCGCATAACGATGACTTTGAAGACCGTCTCCGCGAGAGTAGTAATAAATCTAGGCACTGCGGTCACGACCTCATACCCTTCAAAGTGCAGTGTTATAACGAGCTCTGACGTTAAGGCAGGTTTGGAGACGACTGCTACTGAGCAGAAACATGGCATCAAAAAAGGTCGAGACGCGCCAGAAATAAAGCCTTCGGACCTAGCTTACATGATCTTCACGTCGGGGACGACATCGGCACCGAAAGGGGTCATGATTCCTCACTCGGCCATTTTGAATTACGCGCAGCAGGGTAACGATGAGACCCCTTTCAACTTCAACGCAACCCCGGACGACAGGGTTCTGCTTTTCTTCTCACCCGGGTTCGATGCTTGTGTCGCCGTCATGGTCTCGGCTTTGTGCAATGGAGCGCAGGTGGTTGTAGCGAGCGCACATGATGTTCTGGAATGCGCAGCTCGCTCGACCATCCTAGTGGCCACCCCGTCTATCTTAACAGCATTTGGAACTCCAGGGAATGTCTTTGATAGGGCCCGAACTATCATACTGGGCGGCGAGGCTCCGTCTGAATCCCTACTGCACAAGTGGTGGACGCCCACCCGCAGTATCTACAATGCGTATGGGCTGACGGAAACCACCATCATGTCATTGATCGGCCGCGTCGTGCCTTGGAAGCCCGTGACACTTGGTCAACCCATGCAAGGTTCACGTGTGTTGCTATTAAAAGATGGAGATTTATCAAATGTTGAAAGAGGTGACTGTGACTTTGGCGAGATATGCATCACCGGGCCTGGACTAGCAGTGGGATATTATCAGAATGAGGCCCTCACAGCCGAGAAATTCATCACCTTGAACAGTGGTGAGAGGGCATACCGAACCGGCGACTTTGCGAGGAGAACTAAACACGGTCTTGAATTTGCCGGTCGCATGGACAGTTTAGTCAAGAATCGGGGGTTTCTGATCAACCTTGAAGCACAAGTCGTACCCGCACTTCTCGCCCAAGGCGCGAACGAAGCTGCAGCCTTCATGCACAACAAACAGCTGGTAGGCATTGTCACCCCGGAGAATGTGGATATTCGAGCGATGCGGCAGGCGTTGGCACGCAAGCATGAAGACTTCCTCGTTCCAGATCAGATTCGGGCTTTCAACGCACTTCCAATGACGGTAAATGGCAAGACGGACACCCACACGCTACGGCGGCAGCTAGAGGTGGAAGAGCACACCAACAACAATCAACCAAACATTGTACATGATGATTTACATCACCTGGCCAGGCACGATGCGCACAATGTCCGTGGAGGAATGTCGAAGATGGAGACGTTGAGAGAGGCCATTGTGGCTGCAACCTCGCTGCCACTCGACAAGGTCGCCAAAGACTGTTCTTTTTGGGAGCTAGGTGGGAACTCGCTCGTAGCTATCCAAGTCGCGTCTTACTTGCATAAACGAAATCTTCGGATTGGGCTGAAAGCCATTTTTGACCTCCCAAATCTCAGCTCCGTCTGTGACGCACTGAAAGAGATCGAGGCAAATGGTACAGATGGGCATATAGAATGCGGTGAGTTAAGGGATAATGAGATGATGGAAACCAACATTCCCAAGGGGCCAATGACTAGTCTACAGACAAAAATGGTGCAAGGTAGCATCAGAAGACCTGGGCTTAACTACATGTTTCTGCATCTTCGTATTCCTTGGTATCCAACCACCACTTCCAGCCTCAAGAGGATGAAGGACGCGTGGAATCAGGTCTTGCAGCGACACTCGGCTTTCCGGACGTCGTTCCTGTTAAAGGAAGGGATGCAGGAAATACGCCCGCAGGTGAATTTAGATTGGTACCACGAGGAATCCACGTCGGACAGAGCGGCCGCAGTCATTCTTGCGCAGTCTCGCGAGATGCGCAGGCAGCTAACAGTGGTTGACGAGTTTTCAGAGGACCTGTACCTGCCCGTGACTGCATTCCGGCTCATCACTGTGTCAGGCCACGACTCGACACTTCTAATGGCGGTGCATCATGCTCGGGTGGACGGTTGGTCCCTCAGCATCGTCATCAATGAGGTACAGGCCGCTTTACAAGGTGTTGATGGCAATGATTCACTGCCGTCCATATCTCATTGCCCAGACCAGTTCCTAAATGTCACATTGGCCCAGAAGAAGCTTCAGAGCGATCCATCTGGAGTTGATTTCTGGGCCCAGACACTTTTGGAAAATCAAGCCGCGTTTCCGGAGTTGACGCTGCCCAAATCTCACGCACCATCGGTGCCATTCTCAACCTCAAATCAATCCGAAGAAGCCTCATCAAGCTGCATGAGCAGCCATATCTTGCCCCTGGACCTACGTGTTTGTGATTTGGAAATGGCGGCCCGTCGTTTTCATGTTGTTCCGTCCACTCTAGTGTACGCAGCCTGGGGCCTTGTGCTCTCCAACTACACCTTGTCGGATCGTGTGGCATTTGGTATTGTCTTATCAGGCCGTAACGTCATCACAAACTCCGTCCTAGATGCGAGAATAGACATGGATATAGAAGGTGTCGTCGGCCCTCTGATCAACACAGTCCCTTTCCCCATTCGATTTACCAGCAAGCATCAGACGATATCAGACTTCGCATCATCAGTCCACAGCCATTTGCTGGAGACGGTGGAATTTCAGTGGTCCACCGCCGAGGTCATGACTTCCCTGAGCGGCGAGAACATCAATAGCATTATGCGCACCGTCGTCGCTACTGAGTACGACGTACCGCCGCTAAACGGAGCCTGGTGCATCGAGCGTCAGGACTTCATGGTGGAGTTTGGGCTGTCACTGATGGTTGAGAAACAAGGCTCAGATGGACTCCAAGTCCGCGGTCTCTTCGATGCCACTCATTGTGATATTTTTGATGTTCGTAAAATCTTACTACACTTCCGGAACGCGTTGAAAGGCTTCATAGACCAAAGCAACATGTATGTGCATGACGTGCGGGCGGGACTGTTAGAGGACAGCGAAATCGCCACCCTTATTCGACCACCTACCAACAAAGCAGAGTATGACGGCCCCAAGACGGTCAAGGAGGCTCTCGAAGCTGCTGCAACCAAGTGGCCAGAGCTGTGCGCGGTTCAATCTACACAGGACGGCACCATGTCTTACCGAGAGCTAGACGAGGCATCTAACAAGTTGGCTAGAGCGTTGAGAGGACGAATCAAGGGTAAGGTGCCTACCGAGGTAATTGTTTGTGTCTTGACGGATCGATCGCTGCATTGGATTGTGGCAGTCATGGCTGTGATCAAGGCCGGCTGTATCTGCTGTCCACTCGACGTGACGCTCCCAGAAGGGAGGGTAGAGACCATTGTGAAGCAAAGCGGCGCCTCCGTCTTTGTGTCTGCGAATCAACATTGCATGTCAGCCATAGATTTTTTGAGAGAAGGTACTACCAATCAGAGTAAGGCTTACATCATCGTTGACAAGTTTCTGCAAGGTGATACCCAGCAGGATGCGACCCCTTTAGACACCATCACCCAGGCAGCCGATGTGATTTACTTGGTCTTCACTTCAGGGACTACCGGAGTTCCAAAAGGTGCGCTCAATAACTACTGATTTGTTCTTTTGATACATCAGTGCGGTACCACGGCACTAACATAATAGTCATAGGTGTTCCACTACATAATCTCAGCATTTTGCACGTCATAGAAAACCCGGTTGTCCGGCTTCGCGCAGCACCAGGTCGTCGAATTGCCCAGCTTTTTTCAGCAGGCAAGTCCAAAATTGACTGACACTTAATCTGTCCGAGGACCATAAACTAATGCCTCACGTAGGTTTTGACATTGCTACACTCGAGATATTTGGCACGCTCTGCTATGGAGGTACCTTGATGCTTAAAGAAGCTTGGGATCCGTTCAAGCACCTTAAACGTGCCCATGCCGCCATAATGACCCCCTCGTTGCTCTTGGCGTGTCTCCCTTCCGAGTATACGAATCTCGACACAATACTAGTTGGCGGAGAGCCTGTTCCGCCATCCGTAATCGAATTATGGGGTGAAGGGCGAAGTCTGATAAACGGCTACGGGCCGAGCGAAGTGAGCTCCAGTCATTTTCTCTACTCCCAGGTCTCTGCTCATATGTGTATATGTCTTTTGTGTTTGTTCATGTGACCTATAACTTCAAGTCTCACCCCCCTGTGCAAGTACGCCTAGCATAGGAGAAGCCCAAATCCGCTGATATCAAACCGTTGCGTCTGTAGTGTGGATCCATTTCAACAACTGCACAACTTCTACCTGGCCACAAAGTTACGATTGGTCACGAGCTTCCACGACTCAGTGTGTACGTGCTAGATCATCGACAGTGCCCGGTTGCTCAGGGTGTTACAGGGGAGATATACATCTCGGGTGAGCAGATCACTCGCGGATACTGGAGAGAAAACGGCAGGCATAGCGTGCAACACCTACCAAACCCATTCGCCTCATCTCAGGCCCAAAAATTCATGTACCGCACTGGCGATCTAGGATTCTGGGACGACGAGATGAATTTAAATTATATCGGTCGAATAGACAATCAAGTCAAGATACGCGGATTCCGTGTTGAGCTGGAGGAGATTGAGCACGCCATCTTGGGGGCTGATCTGGACACTCGTGTCCAGAGCGCCGTCATCATGGTCGTAGATGCTCACGCCAAAAATGGAAACCAAGATGACCCGACGCAATGGTCTGAAGCCGACAAGCGCGTCGTTGGCTTCGTGACACCACAAAACGTTAATTTAGCGGCGTTACGTGCCCGAATTGCCGCTATACTGCCCAGTTACATGTGGCCTTCGCAGATGATCACATTATCAGAACTGCCTAGGACGATAAACTCTAAGGCAGACCGTAAGGCACTTATGGCTCTCGCAGTGTCCAAGTGGTCGGTTGATAATAGTGACGGTTTGATACAGCCGTATAACTATAAGAAGAAAGACGAGGCTAGTCTAACAGCGACAGAGAAAACGATCAGCAAAATCTGGAAAGAACTGCTCCACCTAGAGCCCCTTTTTCCAATACAGAAAGACCAAGATTTTCTAACGATAGGAGGAAATTCTGTTCTTGCCATCAGAGCCGCTCGAGAGCTGGCTTCATCGATTGGGCGTCACATCCCCGTGGCGCTTCTCTTACGAACAACCGTCCTTGAGGAGCTAGCTCTCGCTATCGACCAGTATAACACACCCTCTTCATCTATAGCCCGAGATCTTGAAACGGAGTCATTTTCTGCATATCTATTCTCGTCAGGACTGCATACTCTTCCAGATAACGTATTATCCAACTCGCCTCACTTATCGTACATGGAAGAGGAGCTATTTTACTCCCACCACGCATCAGACACCAAGCAAGCATTCAATACCATCATCCAATTTGTTCTTAACGGCACAATTAATATTAAGGCTCTTATTCAATCCTTTACAGCTATACAACTAAATAACCCTATCTTACGGTCTCGATATACTATCGATTCGCAGGGCCGTCCTTGCCGTGTAACTAGTGATAACGTCGCAGATGCGCGATATCTTGTTGGCGACGAATGGAATGATAACAAAATGCAAGCTTTGGCCGACACGCCGTTCGATCTGGCCCGACACCAGCTATTAAGGGTTATTATTTGGGACAGGGGTGACAACAAAAAAGCGAAAGATGCTTCGCGGTATGTCGTAGAGGTTGCAATCATGACCCATCACATTATAACTGATAGAGCCTCGCTTTCACTAATGCTGGGGTCCCTGAGCCAGCACTATCGGCGTGTACAAGCCCAGACATTACAAGACGGGGCTACAATCACACCATCTGTATCAAAGCAGAAGCCTGGGTCCCGGCAAATAGGCTATGCCGACTGGGCTCATTGGCTTCATATCCATCAACAAACGCCGCGAGCGCAGATGCAGCTGGAACAAAAGATGGCCTTCTGGAGGAAAACTCTTGGGAGCAAGTGGCAGATTCGCACACTCCCAACTGTTCATCGTCATGATCATCTTGATTCTTGTACTGAGACGGCTACAAATCCCGGCGCTTGCCAGCACGTCTCCATCCCGTGCCCTGATAAATGCTCAGACGCGCCTTATTCGCAGCGCCTCGCCGTCGCAGCTACGGCTCTCGCCCTCCGAGCCATCTTCGGCATTTCGGACGTCGCTCTTGCCATTCCATATACGAATCGTGACGACCCAGCCACAGCCGGCATGTTGGGTCTGTTTGTCGACCGGCTCCCAATACGACTGGAACTATCCTCTGCAGACCTGGCGAGTGCCAATGTACTACTCGATCTGGTGTCCTCGGCCACGCATCATGCCGTCGAGCAACAAGCACCCTACGCTCGAATTCGGTCCCAGTTCGTATCAACTAATAATCGCTTCATCGACGTCCTGGTCATTTACAACTGGCAGTCAGACGCGCTGGAAACCCGCTTAGATCTAGGGCCAGATGTGCAAGTTACTCAGCTGAGCGCCGCTAGGGCTGCGCGGCCAAAGGGTACCATGTTTCCTCTGTTGTTCGACTACAGTGAGCAAAGGGATGGGGGCCTTCTACTTCATGTTGTATACAATCCAGATTTAATCCCAGCAAAGATCGTGGCAGCACTGATATCGTTGCTCCCAGGGTTGGTACAGGGTCTTAGTGGACACAAGATTCCGGCACATGCTTGCTCAACAGACATTTCATTTTGAGGGTAATGATCGAATAATAGCATTTATTTAATGGTTACAAACTTATCTGTATTGATCATTGTCAAAGTACATCTTCCTCAAACATACGGATGACTAGATCGCCTAGCCAAGGCATGCCGTGTTTACAGCAAGTATTTGCTGGACAGAGACAAAGACGGGGCGGGCTACGGGCATTACTTCCATGACTAACAAATATACTGTAATATTGACTTGTTAAAGCAAGAGCTATAGATGTAATACATGTCTACTGATCTAGCTAAGCAAACGAGCATTAATGTCTGCTTAGGGTGCTGTTAATATTTAGCCATTTGCATCAGCATCAACAAGCCCCTTCTAATCGGTTGAGCGTCCGGTATCTGTGGATGGGTAGGCCCAAGCAACAAGCCCAGACATATCGCCACTGGCGTCGGCAATAATCAGATGCACCGACAACGCAAAACCCAGGCTATGATTCGTTCCAGAGCAGTATGTTGGAAAATCGCCGAGTTGGATCCGCCGCGGCATCCTTGCTAATTACCGGTGCTGATATTTTCCTATGACTAGGGTTATATTACCCGGTCATGGTATACCATGCATCAAGGTGCCATGCCATATCGGCCCAGGACGCGACGCTATACACCATTCACGCATGCAGACGTCTTTGCCCTTTAACCAACCACCCCAGGTCTCGGCCAATAAATGCAGCATAACAAGTTAGATGGTAGAGGCTAGCTGGAATTGGAAAAGGGGGAAAGGACTGTTATATATGTTATTCCTGTAATGCAAACATGCTGTCCGCGTCCGGCAGTTTTTGGCTGTCTTCTGCTCTCCCGCGATCCAGCCAATGTCCCAATACACATTACATCAAGATGGCTATCTTAAGGTTCATACAGCTAGACACAACTGCCGTTCTCAATTATGCTGCCGTTATTTTAGTCTTTTGGTATATCATAACTTCTGTCATAACGTGGAAATCACTTCGCCATATTCCTGGTCCGTTTTTAGGCAAATTCTCTCACTTCTGGTCCATCTATCACCAACTTGCTGGAGACGTGGGTCCCGTACACCTTGGGCTGAAAAAATACAATTCACCTCTCGTCCGCACAGGGCCGCATTACCTAGTGACTACGGATCCGAACATTTGGAAATACGTCAATGCCGCCCGAAGCACCTACCAGCGAGATATGTGGTGGGCCGCTGGCCGAATCGACTATCAACGGCCCAGCCTGGCGGACACTCTGGACTCAGCCTCTCATGACAAGATGAAGGCAAAGGTAGCGGGCGGATACAGTGGACGAGACATAGATTTGGAAATTATTATTAATGAACAGATTGCAAAACTAGTGGATGCGATGCGAAGGAAACATGTTGGCAAGAACATGGTCGACTTTGCGGATATTAGTCGGTTTTTCACACTCGATGTTATTACGAGACTGGCTTACGGCAAGGAGTTTGGGTGGGTGGAAGCCGACGAGGACTTGTATGGGTACGGCGCTGAGATAAGTAAATTCGCAGCCCTAGGAGCTCTGATATCAGACGTTACGTGGCTACATCCATTCGTGCGATGGTCGTTTATTAATAGCCGATTTAAGCCGAGACCTGCAGCCAGCCATGGGGTTGGAAAAGTTGTTGGGTATGTGACAGCATAGAGTTTCTTTGTCTACATCGTCTGTATAAGTTGACCTGACGTCACATGACAATTTAGACTTGGACGGGAACAAATCCGGAAACGCTTCGCCGAGAACCAGAATGATGATAGAGATATGATTGGGTCTTTCATGCGCCATGGGCTTACTGTGAACGAAATTGAGGATGAAGCCCTAATTCAGATCTTTGCCGGGTCGGACACGACTGCCATTGTGATCCGCTCTGTCATGTTGCATTTGATTGCAACTCCTCGAGTCTGGTAAGTGTTTCTGAACGGAGAATGCGTTGTAGTGGAAAGGACATCTAACCTACCAATCTAGTACGTTTTGAAGCTACGTTCCCCCTTAACCTGAGCCATAGTGTCGCTACAAACCGCTGTGGTAGTATGCAGAGGAATAATGATAAATAGCCTTGGATCTATCAAGGCTATACACTATACTATACTGACTTGCCTACTTCCGCTTTTAGACTCGCGACTTAAGACTAACATCAAGAACGCCATCTCCAGTGGCGAAGTATCAACACCCATTACTCTAGCGCAAGCGCAATCTTTGCCGTATCTCCAGGTTTGTCTAGCTGTTTACACACACCCGGTTCCACTATGATGTCGGGTGCCCCCTTGCAGTGACGCCGTCATTACATGCAAAGCAAAGTGCACTTACACAGATGCTCCCGCATAGGCCGTTATCTGGGAAGGCTTCCGCATGCGACCAGCCGTAACATATGGCCACTATAAAGTTGTACCTCCGGGTGGCGACACGATTGCCGGAATACGGGTGCCCGGGGGTACCGCCATCGGTCACAATCACTACGGCATGATGCGTAATGAGGAAATTTTTGGCGGCGACGTTGATGTATTCCGACCCGAGAGGTACCTAGACCAGCCAAACGGGGACGAGATGCAAAGGACTGTCGAGCTGGTTTTTGGTACCGGCCGCTGGATGTGTGTCGGCAAGCAGGTTGCACTAATGGAGCTGAACAAGATCTTCTGGGAGGTGAGTCGATTGCTCATTATAGTCCATATCGTCGGTAGCCAAGACCAAGGCGCGGGGACTAAGAAGCAAGCTAATGCTAGATAACTAGTTATTGCGCCAGTTTGAACTCCAGTTGGCGAACCCAGCCAAGCCAGGATGGACGGAAACATCCAGTGTAACATTCACGCATCGAGACATGTGGATTAGGATCACCGAAGCCGAGGATTTGTAGTTGGACAGACCTAGCTCTAACACACAACAGAAATTACAAACCAGAGCTCCATTACGCATGGGGGATTGCTTTTCATTACGTAGGATACTAAATGTACCGAGATTGAACCCTCCGCTGAGTCACGAACCTAAGAAGGGCGGATTTGTTGAGAACTGCACGCATAGTATGCAGCACAGCAGATAGATTGAGACGAATATTACTGCTTCATTGAACGAATTCAAATACCCGTATTCGCAACCGTCAGTCCCTCGACGACTAGAGTGTTCCTAATATTATTATTTTTAAGACGGTTTTTTCTATTCGTAAATGCGTCTTTAAACCCAGTTGTATTTACGTATATAAATCATCTAATACATAGCACTAAGATCCTCTGACAACCTCTCAAGAGGCGAACGGGATAGTCGCCGAGTTACTTCCCAGGAAGGTCAAGTTCCACGGGAGTGGGGCGGGGCGGCCCAGCCGGAACTAAAAGAGGCGATCTGTCAGCCTCCCCGTCCGTCCCCACCATGGACGCAGTGGAGGAGGCCCCACTTCGCCTGTGATGCTGACATAATCTTGGCGAGTTACCAAGCCCCAAACTTCACGCGTACGCGAACTTTTTGGGCACCGTTGACCCCTTTTGTCAGCTGCACTTGGGTACACCACCACCATTATTAGTCTCAATTCTTTAGCCAAGCCTATCTTGTGACAATCCCTGCGATATTAGATGCTGGAATTGCTGCGGGAACCCGCCTCTTTCCACGTCGTCTAACAATAGGCCTGACTTGTCGAGCGTGACGGTCTTCCCTCGGGGAACTTGTTCCAAATGGCTATTAGCGCTACGCGCTTTCATTTCCTGGCAATAGCCATGGTCTTTCACCTTGTCTACATCTATTCCATTTTTGACATATACTTTGTCAGCCCTATAGTCACAGGAATGCCTCTTATCCCCATAGAACGTCCACCAGGAACAAAGTCTCCCGCCGATCGCCTGGTGCTGTTTGTCGGTATGATTGTCGCGGATTCGGCCACAAGTCACCCTTGCTAATGTAGAACTGACCAGGCGACGGGTTGCGTGCTGACAAGGCCTTCCAGGCCTTCCCGGAGCCCTATCCAAAGACGGACGACGACTTGACACCACGCCATCTTGCACAGTTTTTGCGTTCGCGAGTTCTGCAGCATGGTACCTTTGGCGTTTCTCACACAAGAGTGCCTACAGAATCGAGACCAGGGCACGTTGCACTGATTGCTGGTCTTTATGAGGATGTTTCGGCCGTCATGACAGGTTGGAAGCTAAACCCAGTCAACTTTGACAGTGTCTTTAACCGGAGTAGACATACGTGGAGCTGGGGCAGTCCTGATATCCTACCCATGTTCGATAAAGGCGCCACACCTGGCCGAATTGACGCTTACTGCTATGATGCGGATTTCGAGGATTTTACCCAAGATGCTATCCAATTAGATCTGTGGGTTTTTAACCATGTGAAGGAGTTGTTCGCATCAGCCGCCAAGAATGAGACGCTTAATGCGGCCCTAAGACAAGATAAGGTGGTTTTCTTCCTACATCTCCTAGGAATTGATAGTACAGGCCATTTTTATCGCCCTTATTCTAAGGAGTACCTAAACAACATTAAGATTGTTGACCAGGGCGTTAAGGAAATCTCTGAGCTCATTAACCAGTTTTATAGAGATGAAAGAACAGCTTTTGTGTTTACGGCAGATCATGGGATGAGTGACTGGGGTAGCCATGGCGATGGACATCCGGATAATACACGGACACCTCTAATTGCCTGGGGATCAGGCGTTGCAAAGCCGGTGGTGTACCTAAATTCCGTTGTTGCACCTGGTCATGATGACTATTCATCCAACTGGAACCTCGATAACATTAGGAGGCATGACGTATCACAAGCAGATGTGGCGGCGCTCATGGCTCACCTGGTAGGAGTTGAATTTCCTGCCAATTCTGTCGGAGAATTGCCTTTATCCTATCTTGATGCGAGTATCAAGGAAAAGGCAGCAGCCTCACTTCTCAATGCTCGCGAGATTCTTGCCATGTTTAATGTCAAGGAGCGCATCAAAAGGGCATCCCAGCTGCGTTATGTACCATACACACCGCTCAGTGCGGAGAGCCAGACCCCTAATGAGAGACTGCAGGCGATACAGACTTTGATTGATGGCGCGAGCTTTGAAGAAGCTATTGAGGAAACAGCTGCATTGATCAAAATTGCCCTTGAAGGTCTGAGGTATCTTCAGACATACGATTGGCTCTTTTTACGGGCCCTCATCACGATCGGATACCTTGGCTGGGCCGCATTTTCTCTTACTACTGTAGTTAATCTGCATGTTCTTCAGGATACTATTCGGCCTAAACGATCTTTAGGCAGTACGTTTTTTTTCTCATCAGTTCTGGCTGCCATGTACGCATCCTTTATTGCATCTCGCTCGCCCTTGATGTACTACGCATACGCCTTCTTCCCAGTATATTTCTGGGAAGAAGTCTTGGCGCGAAAAGAGAGTTTGGTCAAGGGACGACAGGCTCTTCTTGGACACGTTCAATCTAGCCAAGGTGTCCTGTCTCTTGTTTCAAGCTTCATCGCATACATAACAATTATAGAATGTTTGGTAAGTCGGCTGATTCGCGTCTTACTTCAGTAGTGCTGAGCAGTTACCCCTAGGCTCTTAGCTACATGCATCGTGAGGTTCTCACCGTTCTTTTCTTCGCTGGTTCCTTCTACCCGCTACTTCTTGGCATATCCTTCCTCCAGAAGCATAGCGCTCTGACAACCACCTGGTTTATCTCATGTGTGACAATGAGCGTATTCACACTCCTGCCAGCTAATAAGGTTGAAAATGTCACTTTAATGTAGGTGACCCGAAAACCATGGCCAATGAACACTTTCTTATGATCACAGCATACTCGGTGGATTCTCCGTCGTGGTGATTGGGGTCCTGTATCTCGTTTTTGAAGACAAGGTAACTGCCGACCTGTCCGGAACTGAGTTAAAGTCATTGTACAAAGGGAACAGCCTATCAAGGGTCTTGATTGGCATCCAGGTGAGCGCGAATTAATTCTCGTCGTTGAGGAAGCTTACTAACCCAGAACCAGACTGGTCTTGTTCTTGTGGCAACAATCGTGAGTCGCTCCAGTGCGCTCGCACTACAGGCAAAGGGTGGCTTGCCTCGTGGTAACCAAGTAGTTGGATGGTTGACATTGATCATCTCCCTACTGATGCCAGTGGCACATTGGTTGCAGCCCAACAGACATTACTTGCACAGGCTGATGGTTATCTTCCTGACCCTTGCACCAACCTTTGTGATCCTCACTATATCTTACGAGGGTCTTTTCTACGTCGTTTATGGAATAGCCCTTCTCACGTGGGTTCGATTAGAGCATTGCAGCCAAATCCATACAGACCCTCCGGCAACCAAGGTCCATGTGGGCAATGGATCGACAGCTGTATCCAACAAGGCGACGCAGTTTCGCCCATTAAAGCTATCCGATGCACGTGTGACATTATTCTTTTTCGTTTTGTTGCAATCGGCCTTCTTTAGCACAGGAAATATCGCATCTATATCATCCTTCAGCTTAGAAAGTGTTTGCCGACTTCTTCCTGTTTTTAACCCATTCACACAAGGGGCGCTACTCATATTCAAGATTATGATACCCTTTACTTTGCTCTCTGTAAATCTCGGCGTTCTCAACAAGCGGTTAGGCGTCGCGCCATCGGCGTTATTCATGGTTGCTATGGGACTAAGCGATACACTCACGCTTCACTTTTTTTGGGTTGTGAAAGATGAAGGTTCCTGGCTGGAAATCGGCTCTACAATCTGCCACTTTGTCATAGCCAGCTTATTATGTGTCTTTGTCGCAGGATTAGAGGCCGTTAGTGCAATACTCATCTCTGGTATAGACTTCAAAAGAGGACCAGACGAGAATTCGCTCGCCAGGGCAACGGGGTAGGAATCGACGCCGCAGTAAACCTAGTTGTTGGTCAGGCTCACAAGAAGGAAAATGCGTTGGCGTATTGCCCGCGACATAGACAACTAATAGCAGTAGGAAACACAATATTCATTTGCCAAGACATGAATCAGATGCCTCTAAATTAGACTTGGGCTCCAGCTGGCTACAAGGAAGTCTCTCAGCATTTGGGTAGAGTTGAGACTGCGGCCTACCAGACTTGACCGGATCATCACGCCACCCAGCACAATCTGCGCCTAGAGCATCGGGAAATAATGAGGTGGCATTGTGCGTGTGCCTGCCCCAGCGATGAACTTTGAAATGGACACAGCAAAAACCAACCAAGTTACGAAAAAGGGCATCACTGTTTGCATTGTCTTTACTTTTTAGTAGCCAAGACTACAGCTCCTCGTTCGTACGTACAGTCCAGCACCAATCTGGCTCCGCACTTTGCGATCCTCGCTGAACCTCCAGGAGCCTTTTCACAAGGGTTGTGCCAGGTCCCTCAGGGCTAAAGTTATACTTCTCGCCGGTTGCTGGACGAGTGACTGAGCGCACGGGAACAGCAGTTGCACCAGTGCCGACCGCGAAGACCTGAGAAAAGCGGTTGAGCCCAGCGAACGGAACCTGTTGCGTTGTTAGAGGGATAAATGGCTAGATAGGATTTATATGATCAAAACAAAATCAGATATTTTATACAAGGACAAACTTACCTTTTCCCGATACACTTGCCACCCTTGCCCCTTGGCCACAGCGAGGAGGGAGTCGCTCGTGACGCTGCGTACGGCGTTGTCCGTTTCAGGTACGTACAACTCGCGCTTTCCACCGGCGGTGACAACACCAACAAAGCCGCTGGTACTGAACTCTTGTACAAGTGACCGTGTCTCACTGTCTAGATGCAAGGTAATGGCGAACCCGGCTTCCGCGGCCTTTACGGAAAAGGGCCACACTGGCGCGTAGTTCCCCCCCAACTTGCCAGCGCCGACACCACGGGGCGCAGCGCGGTCGAATTCGTCCAGGACGAGGGCGTCTACATCCGATGTGCCGTGTACGGGGCTGCACATTGGTGTTACATAGACGGCCAAGATGACGTGTTCGGGTGGCTGCAGTAAAAGCTGCGGCCCTGCGCCGAAAAGGACGGGGCGCAGGTATAGGAAGCCCGTGTCGTTATCTGCAGGCGGCACGAATTCGGCGTTGGCCACAACAACCATTCGGACACATTCGAGAAAGAGCTCGTCGGGGACTTCTGGAAGGAGCACCATGGCCGCCGAGTTGCGGAGCCGTGCAGCGTGCGCCTGGGGTCTGAATACGTGGATTGCATGTGCCTTGTTGTTGGTCCGGAACGCCTTCAGTCCCTCGTAGCATTGCTGTCCGTAGTTGAGGCCCGGAGCTAGCCCATGCACCCTCATGTATGGGTCTTGGACGAGCTGCGGTTGACCCCAGGTATGCGCCGATGTTGAATAGTGCACCTCGACGTGCCCGTTGGTCTCGGGCAGGTTTGCGAGCTTCACCGTCGACCAATCCAAGTTGGCTGGCTCAGGGGGGAATGCACCCATCTTCACGTCAGGGGCTGAACAAGTCCAGGGTTTGCAGCAGTGGAAGACAAGAAAAGAAACAAAGAAAGAAGAGATAAAAAGGTTTCTCCAGAAAGCCTTGAGTGAATGGAATTATACCAAGACATGTGTCTACAAAAAACCGCTGGCATATACGAACACATGCCTGACATCTAATGTAGCATCGGCGGCAAAGTTGTGTCGGTGATTATACCACCGGCCAAAGCCGTTAGTCCCCTGTTTTAAGGGTAAGAGAACCTAGCAATTTTTAACCTGAACCATCCTAATTCTCGGCCATTATGCTGCATTGAATCTGCAGTGAGGGCACAATGTCAGGTATCAGGCCCTCGATATGTGGCAAGTCGTTGCTTTTTAGAATGTATCAGCAACGGCTCCTAGTCTTGGGGTTGTATCAGACATGGTTACATGTTACAGCGTCGCCGAAGCGGCTATCCAAGTCCTAAAGCAGGGCCGTTTTCTCACAATCAATGCACTTGTTCCCCCACACCAATTATGCTGTCATGGCATTTACATCGCGCTCATGCGACGGCTCCTTGATAACCTCCATGAGCTGTTTTAATGATGAAGCCAACCGTTGCAACGTATTCTGGAGCGACTCAACATCCAGAAGTTGGTATGTCAGGTTCCCTCTGCTTGTATCAAGCGCTATTTCGTCCAGCCGAAACCGCAGGACTTTTATGGCAGACTCACAAGTGGCAAGGATTCTCCGAGTCAATAAACGTTTAATGTGATGGCCGTCCTCGCTGGGCACTTTCCAGCTGCCAAAAAGTATTTCTGGCAGATTACACGGAGCGTCTCCCTGCTGACTACTTGTGTATTCGACCCGTACCCAGTTTAGCACTGTCTGCAGCGCAGTCATGAGCATCAGCAGCACCTTGGTATCCAGCCGGCAGGAGTAGCACCCAAACACCTTGTGAGCGCAGCCTATGACCATGTCAGCATGGGAGAGTGTAACATCCAGGCAGATCATGTTCGGTTGCCGTTCCATGGTGTTTAAATCGCCGAGATGGCTGGCCAGTCTCTTGAAGCAATTGAATGTGCAGTTCTGTCCATTCCGGCGTCCCTCCTCGGCGGCCTGTGATTTCCGCTGAGAGCTAGACTTCGGCTCATGGCCAGCTTCGGGTCGAGGATGGTCGGGATTGCCATATATAAGCTCAACAGGCGGCAGCCTCCCGGTCCCGGTGTCTGCGATGGGCCCCTCCCAATCCGCCTCGGTCGAATTTTCATAAGGGTCTGTTGGAAATTGCTCCTCGACAGACAAGACCGAGTTGTTTCCGTCCATGGCCGTGCCGACCCAATTGAGCTCAGATGGCCGAGCATCTACATAGTTTTGGCAACATGTATTAGCCAAGGGGCGGGGCAAATTATGAGTTGAGACATGACCTCGCTACTCTAGGCCTCATTGTTGCTTGCTTACCGTTTCTAAGACCCAAACCTTTCATAGCCGACTGGCTCGACGAGCTTGTCTGTGCCAAAGGAAGTTAGTAACGCGTATATACTTTTGGGGGAACCTAGGTAGGCAGGCAGCCATCTCGCCTGTGGTTTCAAGGACCATGCCTACTGAAGATGAAAAGCCAGATTGGAGAGTAACTGTTCCAGTAAAGGGCTCTGTTTGGGGGCTGAAGTCCAGGCACGGGTCTATATCGATCCAGGCCGGGTGCTGTTGCAACTGGAGCTCACTGGGCTCGCTAGCGAACGTTGACGATGTTGAAACCGAGTTTGCCCAGGGTGCCACCGAGCTGCACCGGCTGGCCGCGACTCTTTGGGGGTTATTTCGGGCCGAAGGGCCGGAAGTGCAGGACGCGTGCGCCATCTTCTCAAGGGTCCGTTTATTGCGACTGCCTTTCGGTTTGCCCAGTTTAGCCATGCAGCTATATTGACACTCGGCATTGCTGCACCCATGAAGGAAAAGGGTTAATTCTAACTGCTGGTGTCTGCTTGCTCATGTCTTTGCTGGGAGCACAAACGAGTTTTGGCATTTCTCACAGGGGTTGCCCCCGGAGCATCGTACCTTTGCCTTGTGGCACGCGTCACAGGCCAGGCGTAATCTCTTGCTCGGGCGCCCTTGGGCTACGTCGCAGTCTGATGTTGAAGTAGATCTCATTTCGCAAACTCCAGAGGAATATGTATTCGCAGATATCGATGGCAACCAAACCGTACACAATAGGTCGACACGATACCAACTAGTAACTTATACCCTGAGCAACCGAGGAATATGCGGGGCTCAATCGACAAGGCAGTTCACTCTGGCCAACTACATCAAGGTGGAAACCGGAGTCTGACACGCATTTAGGGCTGCATGAAAGATGTATGAGGACTCACGGGGGAGGAGGGCGTGGAGTTGATGCCCCAGACGCTAGATGCGGCTCTACATGGCCAAGGACAAGGCCGAGAGGCAATACGTGTTAGGGAGCCCCTTAGTATGCCATTAGCTTCAAGCTTTCTGATTTCATGTCAAGGGTTCAATGTTGGCTTTTCACTACATATATGTAGCTAGCTTCTCGCTCCGAGTTAACTGGTTCTCGAGTGGGCTCGTCACATGCATGCCCCCGCCTGTCGACTTGCGGGGAAGCAAGGCCATATGTATAGATACCTCCGGCATAGGGGTTAATCGCTGGGATGTAAGGCCTATAGCAGGGCTATTACTCCGTACCATGCACCAAGAAATACTTCTGGCAAGCCGGCATTGACGTTGTACTACCTTCCCAATGCAAGAGAAAACATCGTATGATTGTAGCATGAAGACACTATTGCAGAGGGGCCTAGCAGGGATAGTCAGTCTCGGCACCACGGCAAGTATCCCGCGCCCGTTGTAGTTGACTGTTGACATGTCGACCCTTTCGAATTCGGAAGGATCCGATAATCGATTGATGGGTCCAGATCCAGCTGCTGCCCCCGCAGGCAAAGTACACCCACCAGACTGTAACACCTCAAGTTGACCAGGAATAAAAATTGAGCAGCATAAATGTATTGCATATAAAATAATAATGCCGCTGATAATTTTGGTGAGATTCTAGGTGTTGTGATAATTATTGGCCCATGGCGTGGCCTTGTTCGGTCGGACCAATTGGCCCCGGCCTGGACATATGTAACCACCCTGATTGGTTAGATTAATATTATTCCATTCCGGCGCCGCCGGCCGTACACGTGAGCGGCCCGTAATAGGGGTCACCCAGGGCAACAACTTCAACTATAAAGGCCCAGCCACAATACCCGGTTGTACGTAGCTAATAGCTTCCTTTTCCTTAGACCTTTTGATATATAATAAATTAAGCCTATTACTTGTAATAATTATCCCTTATGAGACCTACACTATGCGATGCAATCAATTTTTTGGTTTCCAGTACGCTTCTAGCTGGATAAGCCCCGTGCCCGTTACATTTTGATCGCTTTTTAACTGTAAAGGCGTGCGTATTAGTACTCATCCATCGTACCCGCACGACAATCAAGGAAACGAGGTGGTTGAAATTATACTAGCGATATTTCCTATAGTCTCTGTGAGTGCTCATTGAGGTCATAACTAAGTATGTATACTGCCAAGCGCCACCATATTCCTGGAGGTACCGGACATCTGGCTCCAGACTGTTAGTTTCGCTCTCGACTTCAGACTCCGGCTTGCACTTGCTCTCCCGATAAATGAAAAGGCGAGCTCTTGTCTCGAACTCTCTCCGTGTCCAAACCAGATTATTACCGCAATTATGGCGGCGTAGGTGCAGCCACCTCTCTTTCATGGATGCCTGGGCCACCTTCCAGAACAATGTTACATGTAGTAACCTAGGACAACGTAAAGCCTGAATCTCGTCCGCTTCCTCGAGTCATTTCTGCACATGTCTTGGTCTATTTGCCTCCGGAACATTCTGGTCTTTCCAGCCCATTTCCTCCAATGCCCGTACCAGCAATCTGGCTCACGCCATGACCCCCCATAACACCTCCTGCTGCCATCCTATCGGTCACAAATCGCGGTATTGCCTTGACCCGGTTGCGGCGAAACTTAAGAGTACCATTCATAGTATTGTTCACGGGCTTCCACCTCATTGTCGTATTGAGCATCTATCTCTTCTTTGTAAACGGTGCGCCGCCACAGCGCCACCGGAGATCGGCAGTATTTTTACCTCGCACCAGTACGTCCCGCCCTCGCTCGGTATCCATGAAACATTTCGAGCTATCGACAAGCCTCCTCAGCCTCCTCCCATTATTTACAATATTTGAGCTCATATGTTCCCATAATAGGAGACTATTTATGCCAGGCACAGAGCGTACACCCAACATTCCGGTTGCAGATAAGCGTGCGGTGTCCATGAGGCACTGATTAAAGGTTTAAGAGGCCTGAGAGGTTTCGCCGGTCGTGTGACAAGGTTTCGATAGAAGGCTTGAAGAAAAAGGCTAATATTTAGAGATAGGTTTGAAGCCATCAGGACGAGTGACCATTATATATACATGAAGGGAACGTTTATGCCTGAGCCTAAGGTCAAGACTAAAAAGCCTTTAGACGTTGTGTTGGATAACGATATTAGATGGCTTTCGCAATTATATATAATCCGACCGTGACTCGGCGTGAGTTCTAGGCACAAAGCACTACAACATACAATGTTTACTTCCATGATAACGATGGCTGAGGCTGTCGTGAGATAGCTTTGGCTAGCGGGCCGTAGCGCTGTATTAACTACACTTAAATAGTTTATTTTTCTAGTCTTTTATTATTCTTAGACTGGTATAGCCTAATACTCTATTATCAGGTTTTACGCTTATATAATACTCGTATCATGCTTATATTTTTACTTTACTAATAAGTAATATAATTTACACGTTAATATTTCTGTTTAATTTATAATTTTTTAACGTAATATACTATATCGTTCCAGCCTTCGACTGTGGGTTTAATTCACGAAAGATTCGCCTCTATTATTATCGAATACTAGATACAGCTATTAACCTTCGCCCAAGACGTGACGGAACCAACATGCAGATAGGAAGAGCATTGTCTTTATGGAGTACCACACACTTGTTGTATTATTAACAGAGGACAGCACCCTGCAAATGAATGCCCAACCGAAGATAGCTCTGGCGGCTCTGGCGTTGATCTTCTGGTTGGGCACTTTGTGAATTCTCCATCAACGCTTTCAGACGGCAGATATATGCTAATATATCCATTGTCTTACAGCTACTGTGCTGCAGCTATTATTTATTTAGTTCTGGAGGATCAGTCTATCTGAGCAGTTATTCAATCCCACAGCAATATCGGTATAGACGCCCATCAAAAGTGACATGCTATAATAGACACTATTATCTAACACACGAGTATAGCTGTCCAGTCCAAACAAAACATCCTGCTAATCCTCGAACCAAATTGCTCTATCATCGCGGCATGCCTACCCTGCCTTAGTCCCTTCTTTGTAAGAAGCCGGACTGCCGTATCTGGGGTGCGTAGCGTACGCTCCATGTTTAGCTTCCGAAGTAATTGATCCAATAAGTCCATATTTCGAAGTAATCCTGAACGGGCTTCAGATGCAGATACTTAGTCCCAGTCCAGAGAACACTATTTACACAAGGCAGACAAGGGAGCAAATGTTTACACTGGAGAGACCGCTTACAACGCAACATGCAATCGGAATATCAATGTGATGAAAGAAGTGGAGGTTTACTTACAAGAGGCTGATGGATGATATATTTAAGACGTCTTTGGAGTTCTGGAAGAAGTAGTTATCTACACGTTCTCTTTAGCAATTAATTCTATTGCCCCAGAGCTGTGCAGCGTCCACTGCAACTATGACATTACTCGCTCATAGCATGGAGTTGAGGTGAAAGGAAGGGGTATTGCAATGGTATTAGACTACACGTTGTTTAAAATTGAACTCTATAGTTGTCTATAACTCTAACTAAGTAATACAAAGCCTCAGTGGTCAAGCTTACTCTACTAGAGAGCAGCAAGAACAACTGGTGCCAGGCGACTGTTTGGGCAAACAGGTATCTGGCCCGGTGCAGACCACCTAGACCCTCTCAGCTCCAAGAATAAGAAATTATGGGGGAATTCTACCACCGCTGCTTGTAACCATGGTTTCAAGCCATTGGTCGACGCCATTTTGCATGTTTTCAACTGATGCTTCGGCCGTGCTCTCATCTTCTATGCAGCCTTTGCAATCTTGTTCATCAAAGCCAGCACCGCGGCCGCGAGCATCTTGTCTTCGTTTGTAGCATTCAGCGCTACTGTTTCGACCCTTGGTCCTGCAGAACCCAGAAACGGCCTTTGCTGCGGCAAACAAGCCACCGAACCACGCTTGGGCAGTAGGCCGGATTGAAAATAGGCCCTGTACGCCTTGACGGCACAGAGACTCGGACTCGCAATAGTGGTATGTCCTTCTCCGTCAACAACAAGGACGTCACTTCCTCTGAAGTTTGCACTCATGCGCTTTGCAGACGCCAGCGGCGTAACGGGATCCAGAGTAGTGCTAGCAAATAAAACAGGATGGGCGGTAACGTTGGATGCAATCATGTGTGTGTCCCCGAATCTGAACTTTGGCTTGGCCATCCACGAGAAAACACTAATCCAAATTGTGGCCCAAACATCACCACCGTACTTGCTCTGAGATCGCACCGCGTTATAATATTGCATAAACTCTGCCTTGGTGAGATGACGTTGAGCGTCACCGCCGGCAATGGCCGTTGCTATCTGGTATCCCATAGCCCAACTGTGAGTCTTCGAGGCCGGATCGTACGGGTTGATGGGAAAGCCGGGAGAATGCTGACCCTGCGGGAAGATTGGTTTCGCAGCCCGCAGGGCAGCAGCATACGCGGATCCGTTGCCTGATGATAGTGGTGTCAAGGCAGTCGCCAAAGCAGGGAATGTAACCATGGGGTAGTAAAGGTTTTGCAGAAGCAGCTTCTTGATATCGCTCAAGGTAATAACCGATGGGCCATTGCCATCCGAGCCAGCGACCGCGAGTGGCCCAGCCGAGCTGACATTTGCCAGCAGCTTGTCAAGACGCCTTTGTGTACCAGTAGTAGAATTAGTCGCAAATGGACATTTCGTGGCTCCAGCTGCGGTACAGTACTGGAAAAAGCGATTCATAATCTGGTCAGCATCGACAACATCGGGCTGCCACTCGCTGAGGAAATACGCATTTGCGTCCTTGACTCCGTCTAGGAGAAAACGCTTGACGCGATGTGGTTGCATGGCGGCAAGGGTTGCTCCCAGGACAGTGCCGTAAGATATTCCATAATACTGAATGGGCTCCTCCCCTTTGTTCCACGCAAGCCTCTGACTTGCCGTAGATTCATTTGCTGCTTGCCTCTCTCTCCATTCTCCATGCCGCTCAACTATTTCTACCATGTCTCTCGCGACAATGGCAGTGGTCATAAAGTTGGCAATTTTGGCACTTTGTGGACAGCTCTCCCCTAAAGCAACGGAACGCTGCCACAAATAGTCAATGTTTGTTTCTGGAGAGCCAAGGACGAGGTCATCTCCTTGCAGTGACCAAGTGATTTGTTCGGCAGCATCAGAGTGGCAAGTCAGAAATGGTGTTGTATTCCCTACCCCGCGAGGGTCAAAGCCGATAATGTCAAAATACTTGGCACTTGGTTCGTCAGATACATAGGACGAACTATTGTGAAGGTAGGCCGCATCGAAAAGTGCCTGCATGTCCGCACCCGCAGCAATGGTGGCTCCAACACCAGATCCTCCCGGACCGCCAGGGTTGAACAAAATCGGGCCGCCGTAACGCGGATCAGTGACAGGAACCTGTGCTGGAACCCGGACTATGGCAACCGAGACAGTGTCTTCGCCCGTGGTGCTGTTCCAATCCATGGGCACTTGCAAACGAGCGCACTGCAGTCCATTGAAGCAATCAACATATGACAGCGAGGTGGAAGGCAAGATCTAAGGAATCCAGTTAGTTTTCTGGCGGCAAGACGCTGGAAGATGGATGACAAGATGAGGATCTAGAGATGTCTGGTGTGTTTCATAAAACAATGGTCGCTCCCACATCTCCGAGTTCTGGATTTCAGGGAATGTACACACATTGGTCCAGTTAAAACTTGGGGCAACATCTCGAGAATGTGCCCGCGTTCTTTGGGGGGTTGGTGAACCGACTTGAAGCAAGCAAGTCAATGCCCATGCGGTTGCAAGGCGACACCGAAGCATGGTTTCCAGAGCTCCGAAATCGATTTGGTTGTTCAAGTACGCTGAGAGAGAGAGGATTTTGTGGTAGCAATGTTGCCATGGAATCAACTCATCGGGTCTCACGCTTGTATTTAAACACCTTGGATCAGCCCAGAAGTAGATCACCGCTTGAAGCAGCAACTACAAAATCTAGGCTCGGACTCGCGGCTGCGGGGGCAATCCGGAGCCGACGGGGTTGCTACTCATAATCAACATGGGCAAACAACACCGCCTCATAGTTCTGCGTGTCAAATTACGACGCTCTCGGTTAGCTCATGCCAACAGCCCTTCCAATGGGGCGGCCACGCGTCGAGAAAACAAGGTTGTACAAATTGATGCCTATGTCGGGCGTGGCTTTGCAATGATGGGGAACTCGAGTTCAACACACAACCCTAACCCTCGAGCAACGCCGTGAGCCTCCCAGTCCAGCATGTCTGCGAATCAACTACATACATGTACCGACTCATATCGGCCTGGCACACAAACTCAATACATACCTCCCTGAGTGGGCCGATCTGCGGGGGCTTGTTTATTTCCTAGCCCTATCTGACTCGTCTGACTCGTCATGTCAGGCAATTGGGACGGGAGCCGCGGATCACCGTGCACACCAGAACTCAACTGATGTCATTTCTTGGGAAGGCTTCCGGTTGCCCCAAAGCTTCCCATGGTCAAGTTGGTGGATGGGAGCTCAGGAGGCGGGAGCGTAACTACAATTCGCACCAGGAGATGAAGTCGTATTCCAGACGTGACTCATGTCCAGTATGTGGTCAAGCAATTAAACCAAGGCAACCCAAATATCGAAGTAATCGTGGGTCTTGTTGTAGGTGTTACCCTACAGCTGCTACTATCGGCATTCTTTCCGGTGTCTAACGGTTGATGATGGCCAAGATTGGACAAGGCGCTGCAAAGGCGGTTTCGTATCATTTTTGTGTCATGCTCCGAAATACCGGGTCATTATTCAATCAGAGTTCACAATGTGAAAAATAAAGTCCTCACTGGATCTCGCTTTTGTGAACGGCGCGGATCACGCTGAGCTCACAACCTCTACCCTGGGACAGCTGTCGGTTAGACTATCCAGTAACCTTCATGCGGTCTGAAGAAAGCTATGAGGTGCTCCTCGTTTAAGCTTCTGCAATCGTTGATGGAGGAGGCAATAACATGGGCGGAAAGGGCCTTGTGAGTAGATCATTGGTCCAGCGACGTGTTGATCGACAACACCGTCCACAAAACAGATTCACTCTATTGGCTTGTTCAGAGGTTCATTCAAGCCAAAATGCAACTCTAACTGGAGTAAATGGGATGCAACAGCGGGGTATCTGGAACCAGATTACCATGGGGCGTCATGCTCAGCATATCTATTGTCGTGAAATGCGTGTTGCGATACACGATTAGGTTTAGAAACCATGAGCACCTGGACTGCCAGCGGACTACAAGACTTAATTAAACTTTGGTCACAGTAGGGCCGACAGAAAACATCCCGGCTTGGTGAATTTTCGTCGCGATCATGAGAGAAGGCAAGCTCTGAGGAAGTAAGTCGCAGGCGGCATTCATGGTCGGGCAATACTAGAAACCCTTCTCGCGGTAAGAAGATAAGGTCATCTCAGAGGTGCAATGCCCAGAATACCCGCCTGTCCTCCTCTCTCTGAATAGAATCATACCTTGAAGGTTTTGCGTGTAGTGCCACGCGAAGAGCCATTCCTACTTTAACATATGCCGTGGATTCCCTCGCCAACTGACTTTGTGGGCGCGTGTTTGCCCAAGGTCTGAATGCTGACCACTTACCAGTGAGCTCAATAGATGGAACTGGAATAATGGTATGACTGAGGCCAATGGCTTGCTGATCATCAACATCTCCATCCCGTAGAAATATTATCCTGTCCCATGCACGCCTCACATAAGTCATTACCTTTTTATAAGCCTCAAACTTTCTTGAATACATTTCGCTACATAATGACATAGTGTAAATACCTTGCTATGAATGGCATGACTTCTGTACGGATGTTGGCTCGACCACGGCTCTAAATCCTGACGGGTTTAGAAGCAACGAGTACGGCCCCCCGCGCTCTAAACCGAATAAGGCTACATATACACATGTAGCTTGCATCAGTTGTTACAGTGATTGGTTGTGATCTGACTCGTCCCCTTTGGCTGCATGCCGCGGTTGTGCTATTAGTTGAATTGACTTGTAAGGTGCGGGGTCCCATCTCGCGGATATTTGAAGCACGCAGGTAGTTTATAAACATGTCAAGTTATTCCATGTAGCTTATCACAGATCATGCCTTATTTCGACGCTGGCGCCTTGACCGGAGATGGCTTAAACCCGGCACAATATATCCGATCGGCTGTTTCGCCAGGTCCACAACACGCACAGCATCGAATAGACCACGATATACAGCTGGCTTAGATGAACCGTTATTCTACATAGTTGGAGTCATGTCTGCCGTTATTTTGACTTTGGCTCCTACACTATGCACCCTCTTTACTGCGGCGGCTTTGTCTTTTTTAGGAGACACGATATATCGACTTTTCTCATTACAGGCAACTTATACAAGTTTAATATAAAGCTACTAATAACCTTTTTATAAAGCAAGCAGTAGCGAGAATAGAGATTACACTTGCAGGTAAGGGACTTAATATTCTTACTAATAATATCAGGCAGCGCAATATCTCTGAATAATAATAGCTTATACACGTCTAAAAACGCAATAATTGTATCGGCATCAGCCCGTGACACATCTCGTGTAGACTGGACCAACAGATAGTATACGGTCAATCGGGAGTAGTAAAAGTCATGCCTGTATAAGCCTTGACTTGGTTGGTGCAAGTGCCAATAAAATGCGGCACAAGTAGGCACAGGCCCACTCGGTGCCATCTCACCTTAACTGCCTCTTCTGGTAATAGAATCTCGGCAACGGCTTCAAGCGAATTTTGCTATTCGTGCGGCTATAATAGCGCGCCCTTCTTACAGCATGCGCCATCGGAAATAGTACCAGGGTCTACGGCATATGCCGGTTTATGCCGTTGAGTGACTGGATTGTCCCGCTCCGGGCTGTATAGAGTAATCATTGTTCAAGCCGGTGGTCTGCCCCTCTTGACTCATTGTTACCGCCATCGGAGGTAAAGTAGAGCTGTATTACCAACCACCTTGCATATATATTGAGGTAGTCCCTATTAGCAAGAAGCTCAATTTTGCTACGCTTTTGGATTGTTCCCGCAGGTTTCCATATTTTTTAATTTTGGTCTCCATTACTGCTACCCTTTGTCTTGCATTTTGTTGCCCTAGTTCTCCCTCTAAATCATGGACGTTGCTGTGTTCGAATACAACGCCAATTTAAAGGCAGATGAAATAGTCGCGTCCCTTGTCCAAAATGGAGGATGTATTATTCGCAACATGATTTCTGACCGGCGCATTCTTAATACCATAGAGAGGGACGTTCGCCCTTATATTGAAGCAGATCGACCGTGGGTCGGAGTCGACTTCTTTCCACCTGAAACGCGCCGCGTCATGGGCCTGGTTGGTAAATCACAAGCCTTTACACAAAATATCCCTGCAAATCAATTGTATCGGGACGTTTGTTCACGCTTGCTTTCGTCCACGCACAAAGCATGGCTGGGCTACCAGCTTAACACGACCGTGTCTGAGCCACAACTCAGCAACACAATTGTTTTTTCCATAGGTCCTGGGGCGGCCCGTCAGGAGCTTCATCGGGATGATTCAATCCATCACAACTCCCTACCGGAATTGAAGCATCACAACGACTATCGAATTGGGCGAGACACCAGTGTTGGGCTATTTGTTGCAGGAAAGAAGACAACCAAAGCCAACGGCGCAACGAGGTTTATACCTGGCTCCCATCTCTGGGGTGAGGATAGATGTCCGAGCGAGGAGCTTGCTTACTATGCCGAGCTTGAGCCAGGAGACGCTTTTCTAATGTTGGCGTCATGTTACCACGGCGGGAGTGCAAATACAACAAACAACGAAGAAAGGCTAGTGTATAGCTGTTTTATGACCAAGGGCTTTTTGCGTCAGGTTTGGCAAGCTGATCCCAAGACGTTACAAGTCAAATCTCTAACGCTGCTACAGGAGGAGAACCAGTACTTGGCAAACACCATCGGACAAGTACAACAGTATTCGCCTGACATCCAAAAGCTCATTGGGTATTCCGTTAGCAAGCCGTTTCTTGGATGGGTTAACCTTGAAGACCCTATCAAGTTGTTGCACCACGGTTCCGAAATTATAGGTGACGAGATGCGTTGAAGCTCGACCTAGTACATGTAACGCGTGAAATTAACTGCGAATAAAATTATATCAAAACAATACAACACAACGCAAAACTTGTCTATGATTTAATACACGATTTAATATTTAATACACGCTAGGAGTACTTGAAAAATTATTAAATATATACAGGGAAATATTTCACTAGTTTTTATCTGTATAACCACAAGCTATAATTCAAATTCAACGCCGCTTCAATCCTCAAATAGTGTACCCCACCAATCTTCTAACCTAATATTCCGGGGACTACTCCTCTGATAACCGCCCATGGCGATCCCGTAATACCTGCAACGAGCAATCTAAGTTGCCCAATTCTTCTGTAATTTTACACAGACGATCTATTAAACCCTTTGCCATCTCCTTGGTCAGGATATGAGTATTGCCAAAGAGTTTAACATCAAGGTGGCGCCCTCTAGGGTACGACACTACAAACAAGGACGGCGGCACCAGATGCGAGTTCTCAAAGAACTGCACTTGAGATGCGGCTCCTGCAGACTCAATTTCCGGATGCTCATCAATGTTTTGATGCTGGATCATTGAGTCAAAGGTGGTGCCAGCAGGCCAATCCGTACATTGCTCAATAATGTCTTTAAAGCCAAGCAAATCCGCCTCTCCGAAGAAGAACTGCTCCTGCACGGAGAGCAGTAGCTGCCTGGGAGTGTGTGCCGCGGGAAGATTGACGCGAATGGGAACAATGTTGAGGCACGTCCCGACCACCTCATCAATGCCAGACATAGCAGCGTTGCGCCCTGCAACGACGTGGCCAAAGACAACATCGTCTTCTCCGGTAATGTGCGATAGCAGCAGAGCCCATGCCGCGCTCAGTAGGGTTGCCGGGGTAGTCTTGCTAGGTAGCTGCGGCAAATCTATCTCTGCTTCTTCATAGACTCGCTGAGGCGACCCCGAGATGGCTTTGGGGCGGAGGATTGGTTCAGGAACGGTAAGAGACGATCCTGTCAGAACCTTGGTCCAGTATGTAATGGCCTTTGTTCGTTGCTGAGCTGCATAGGACAGGAACCTGCCGAAGGTAGGGCCAGCAGGGCGTTCGATTCCGCTGTATTCGTCCATGAGCGATTGCAAAATAATGGGAAAAGAAATTCCATCGTACTGAGCGTGCGAGAGTCGAAGAATTAGTCGCACGCCGTCCTTGTGTCGCAGAAGCGTAATCGAGATTGGAATATCGGTCGAGCTCATCTCGTGCAAGTCCTTGACACAGAACTGATGGGCAGCCTGGTTAACATCATCTACATCCTCGATGTGAATTGGCAACCTGAGCTGTCGAAAAACAACTTGCCATAGCTTCCCTTCAAGATGGAGGAAGCGTGCACGGAGAATCGAGAACTTGTCCAAAGTCGCCCAGTAACTTGTTTGAATCTTTGATACATCCAAGTCTTCAAGATCAATGTAAAAGTAGTTTGCGTGTTGCCCAACCGTCTCACCGTCAAGCACAATCTTTTCTTGGAAGCTCGTGAGAGGCAACACATCCTCAACGTCGTCAACAGAGACACCGAGGGCGGTAATCTCCTCGAGGACAGAGACTGGTGGCGGGCGGTCAACAAATACAATGTCCGTCTCCTCTTCCTCTGGGCTGAGGTGGCAGGCCAGGTCTTCAAGCACGTCATGACGAAAAATATCCGCCACGGATAGTTTGAACCCCACCTTGCGAGCCTCTGAAACGATGCGCATGGCCGTGATCGAGTTGCCTCCGAGGTGGAAGAAACTGTCGTCCAACCCAATGGAATCCAAACTGATGTGGAGCACATGGGACCAGATTCTCTGCATCTCCCGCTCCATGTCTGTAGTTGGCTGTCGTATCGAGGCTCGGGCCGCTGTGCGTGTTTGAGTCCTGGCTGCAAGCGCCCGGCGGTCAACCTTGCCATTCTCGTTTATTGGTAGTTCATCGACGACGGTAATTGCATGGGGGACCATGTACGAAGGAAGCTGAGTCTGAAGTCTCTCGAAGAGGCCCTCTTGGACCGTCTGGTACAGCTGTAACCGTAGAGGCCGGCTGGTCAACAGATGTGAAGGGCGGTTATGGTCGGTAGGGAACCTGAATAAGACTCTATCCCCACGGGACGGTTGTTGACGGTGGAAGATGGCATCAAGACCACCGCGCTGTGAATACTGGCGGGCACAGCTAATTTCCACCTGGAAGCATGCCAAATGCGCCAACTCGACCAAGCCGGCCACAGACATTGAAGGGCAATGTTCAGCGTTGCGTAGGGCGGACGTGATCCAATCAGGGCCTTGCCCCCTGTCGAGTGCCTCGACAACATGCCTCTCAATGATTGTGTTCTGGAAAGGAATGTTGCTGACGGCCAGAGTGGACGATGTTTGACCCAAGAGCTCCAAGAGCGATTGTCGGTTCAAGTTGTTCTTTTGAAAGTCGATCCACTCACTTTCAACTTCGTGAACATGCAGCTGCGAGTCGTGCTGGAGATGGACAACAGCAGAGTAGCGATAGCAGCTGAGTTCGTTTACAGCCTTCATCCGCTTTGGAAGAATTTCGACGTGGTGAATAAACTTGAACCGAGCTGCCAGAGCAGTAAAAAAGGCTGGATCGACCATCAGCTCCATGTCCGCTCGTTTTATATCCTCCATTTTGCGGCGAATTTCGTCCTTGCTTGCAGCTTCTCCAGCGATGCGCAATGCTCTGCTGGCTTGGAACTGTGTGTTCAAGGCATATGATCGGATGTCACCGAAGAAAAGGGTCTCAACGCCGCCTAGTTGAACGACGTCTTCTATAACCTTGACAAGGTATTCCTGGCTGGGAAAATATTGAGCAACCGAATTGATGACCACAAGGTTGGGCAACATTGTGGGTAGCCGCTTGACGTCTGCCGCTGTTCCTTGGTATACGCAAACCTTGTCTCTGAGCATCGACATTGACTTGGCTGCCCTGACTGTAAACTCCACTGCCTTTTCAGAAGGTTCAAGGCCGACATAGCTTTGCACTCCCTTCAAGTTGAAGAGAATCATTCCGGTACCCGTTCCAATCTCGAGAACATTCCGTGGTTCGTAAGCATTGATGGTTGCCATGGTATCGTCGAGCCACTCATTCATCTCCTGTTTGTCAATATCTTGTCCAGTATACGTGGAAACCCATCCGGTGAAATCTCTTCCAATAGTCTCAGGCTTGACGTCTTGAATCGTACTGTAAGTGTCCGCATCGAAAAGCTCCCCCCACACATTGACAATATCGGTCACATCCTCTTCTTGTCCGGCATCTTCCGTTGCTTCATTGACGGTAACAAATGCGGCGAGCTGGGCCTCCTGACCTTCTTGCAAGACGACAATGGCGTCGTGAACAGAGTCGTGACTGCGTAGACAGTGCTCAATCTCGCCCAGCTCAACACGGTGGCCTCGAATCTTAATTTGGCCATCAATTCGCCCGAAAAACTCCAACTGTCCGTCTGTGCGATAGCGTACATAGTCACCTGTTCGATAAGCTTTGACTCGTTTGTGACCAATCGTGACGGTAACAAAGCGGTCGATATCTCGGCCCGGATCCGTATATCCCCTTGCAAGACCGTCCCCAGTCACCACCAGCTCCCCGACCACCCCCAACGGTACAAGTTGCTGTTGTTGATCCATGACGTATGCACCGGAGTTGCTGATGGCCTTCCCTATAGGCACTCCATTGACGCACCTCTCTCCATTCTGTAGGCAATACAGGGTGCTGATGACCGAGTTTTCAGTTGGGCCATAGGCATTAATGATATGGCCACTCATGAGACCTTGTGCCATGAATAGATCTTGCGAGTCGGCTCGGTCTCCTGCCACATAAAGAGCAGTGAGAGCACCGATGACTGGAGGGCATTGAATGAGGTATTGCTTCAAAAGGGCCGGCGTGAATATAGCCGCTTGAATCTTTTCCCTGGCGAATATCTCAGGCACGGCTCTAAAGTCCAATACATCCATGGCACTGATACAGACTACCATGCCACCGTTGAGAAGAGCACCATATATTTCCCATCCTGAGACATCAAAGGCGATATTTGTGATGTGAGCCATTGTTGGAGTAGACGGCAAGTAGCTCGCCATGTTGCTTCCCTTTACCAGCCGCACTATACCACGGTGATTAATCATAACGCCCTTTGGGTTGCCTGTAGAGCCCGACGTGAACATGACATAGGCAAGGCTGGTGGCATTGGGAGCCGTGATGTGAATCTCAGATGTGGCCTCGTGGAGTGTCTCAGCGATCGGAACAAATGAAACGTCCAGACCCTCAGGAACCTGCACGTTATTTCCAACAAGGACGAGCGTCTGCCCATCCACAGAGCCTAGGATCTTCTCCATTCGTGCTCGCGGGGTGTGGACATCAAAAGGCAGATACGCCAGGTTGGCCTTCAAGATGCCCAATAGTGCAACTACGGTGCGACAGCATCGGCTGGAAAACACCCCGATGAGGGTCCCAGGAGCAAGGCAGCGTTTGGCTAACCACCTGGCAGTTGAATCGGACTGCTGGTCCAACTCGGCATATGTGAGCTGAGAGGATGAATCCTTGACAGCAACCTTGTCAGGATTGAGCAGAGCCTGCTGACGGAAGAGATCAACGATGCTGGCGTCGGGGCAATCCACTCGATCAATCTCGACAAGACCCATTTGATCGAGCTTGGCGTAGTCAGCATCCGAGAGCAGCGACATTGACGTTATTGCCGCGTTCGGATCTCCAAGGCCGGCCTCGAGAACTCTCTTGAAGACCGACAGCATGTTGCGAATTGTCTGGGCATCAAATAGGTCTGTAGAGTAAAGGACCTCACCTTGGAAGGCCTCCTGTTCCTGGAAGAAATGGAACTCGAGATCGAATCTAGTGGTGGGCGGTACCTTGACCATTTCGGTGTCCAAACCCTCCAGCACAAACTCGCCGAGGTCCATCTGAGAATGCAGAGCAAAGACAAGCTGCGCAAGCGGGTGACGTGACAAGTCCCTGCCTCTGTTTAGCTGAGAAACAATATTTTCGAAAGGGACGTCTTGATTGGCAAAGGAGGCAATGGTTGTTGCGTGAACCTGCTGGACAAGTTGCTTAAAGGACTCGGCCTCGACCCTGATTCGAATGCATTGCATATTAACAAAGAACCCAATCATGTCTTTGACTTCCCAGCGGTCGCGGTTTGCGTTGACTGTTCCCATGGTTGCATCAGTCGAGCCAGTCAAGAAGAAATGCGCTACCCTAAAGGTAGAAAGGAGAGCTACAAAAGGCGTCACGCTCTGTGTGCGGCAGAATGTCCGCAGCTGCTGATACAATGCGCCATCGATTCGAAGGCTTTCCACAGCTGCTTCTCCGGAAAGGGCCGCCGGCCTGGGCTTGTCACAGAGAAACTCTGCTGGCTGGCTAGTTTCTAGCTGTTTGACCCAGTAGGAGAGTTGTCGCTGGTGCTCGTCTAGTTGGTCTTGCTGCTTCTGCCAAACGGAAAAGTCTCTGTACTGGATAGGTAACGATTCAACGAGGGCCAGAGGGTCCTGGTTTCGGATCGCGGCCGAATAGAACTTCTCCAGCTCCGCACGAAGGATATCGACAGACCAACCATCAGACACGATATGATGCATGATGATGGAAAGCAAATAATTGGTGTCATCCAGACGAAAGACTGTAACCCTCCAGCCTGGCTCGGTCTTGAGATCAAATGGCGTCCTCTGGTCGTCTTCCAATGCTTTCATCAGGTTGTCCTCGGTAACACTGACAACCCTAATCTTCTTGGCCTGGAAAGGATGCACCTCCTGCAGGTGGACATCGTTTTGAGACACAAATGTGGTTCGAAGAGTCTCGTGCCGCTTTTCCAAGGCGAGGACTGCCGTATTGAGAGCATCGAGCTCAAGGTGGCCCCGAAGCCGTATTGCGCTTGGCATCATGTACCAAGTCAAGCCTGGGTATAATTGTTCCAAGAACCAAAGGCGCCGCTGGGCAAACGATTGCTCGACAGGGCCATCCACCTCCGTCTTTGGAATGCTCTCCATGGCCTTGGCCAAAGGAAGGCCTTCAGCCATGTCACGCAACACCGGGCGGCGGAAGACGTCGGCTACTGCGAGGTTGAGTCCTATTTTGCGAGCATCGCCGACAAGCCTCATAGCACCCAGGGAGTCACCACCAACCTGGAAGAAACTGTCATCCAAGCCAATCGAGTTGGCATCAGTGTTAAGAACCTGGGCCCAGATTGCTTGTAGCTGCCGCTGCGTCTTGCTTGTCGGCTGCCGGAGTGGTCCCCTCGTTGCTCGGCTCTGCAGGCTTTCAGTAAGGGCGCGGCGATCGACTTTGCCGTTTTCGTTGACGGGCATCTTGTCGAGTATATGGACCGCCTGAGGAATCATGTAAGGAAGCAACTGGCTCTGCATCCCATCTCGAAGCTGTTCCCGAATCTTTTGTTTCACCTGCTGCCGAAGTGGCTGGCTGCTAAGCGACTGATGTGCATCGTCAATGGGGAACCGAAACATGACCCTCTGTCCATTGGATTCGTGTCGGTGAAAGATGGCATCCAGGCCACCGCGCTGGGAGCGTTGACGAGCCCAGCTAATTTCCACCTGGTACCCAGTAGACCTGGCCAACTGCACGAGATCAATCGCACACAATGAAGCACAATCGTTGGCCTTTTGGCGAGCAGATGATAGCCAGTCTTCGTCACCGTCTGCATCGCCAAGCATGTCTAGGACATGTCTTTCAAAGATTGTCTTGCTGTAAGGAATATTGGCAACGGACACGGTGGGTGAAGTTGAAGATTGCAAGAGCTTCAGAAGCGACTCATGATGTAGCCCATCTTTCATAAAGTCAATCCATGGACCTTCCGCGTCGCGAATTTGCAAGCCTTGGCCCTTGCCATGCACCACGGCAGCATAGCGATAACAGCTAAGCTCGTTTGTAGCCTGCATCTTCTTTGGAAGAATCTCAACGTGCTCGACAAGATCAGGTAGCAGACTTGGCAGTGCAGTAAAAAATGCTGGATCAACTTGGAATTCCACCTCCATCTGCTCCATGCTGGCCATCTGTCGGCGCAAGTCATCCTTTGTTGGCTTCTTTCCAACCCTGTACAATGAGCGGGTGACTGTAAACTCCTTGTACATGGCGTAAGATCGCATATCGCCAAAGAAGAAGGTCTTTGCATTCTGCTGGAGAACACGTTCGACCACCTTGGTAAGATACTTCAAGCTGGGAAAGTATTGAGCAACCGAGTTGACAATGGCGAGATCATATTCGGTTGTCAGGCCCAGATGACCAACATCGGTCGCCGTGCCCTTGTACATCCGGATCTTGTCCGCCATAGGCATAGACTTTGCTGCCCTTGTGACGAATTCGACTGCTTTCTGGGACGGGTCAAGGCCAACATAGCTCCGCATTCCGTTGTTGCATAGGTTGAAGAGAATCATGCCGGAACCAGATCCAAGCTCAAGAACATGACCGGCCTGGCCGCCATTGAGGATCGTGTCAATGGTGTCATCTAGCCACTCATTCATTTCGCCCTTGTCAATCTCACTTCCGTCGTACATGGAGGTCCAACCGACAAAGTCTCGTCCAATCAGCTCAGGCTTCACATTGTCGAAGCCTGCATAAATGTCCGTGTCAAAAGACTCCTCCCACACTTCGACTTGCTTTTTTTCGTCGTCGCCATCCACTTCTTGTTCCATACGTTGAACCTTGTGTTGAATGTCGGGCTCATCAAGTGTGATAAACCCAATGAGGCGGGCGCCCTGGGGATCTTGCTGTAGCGTAACAACTGCATCATTCACCGACTCATGGTTGCGCAGTACGTGCTCGATTTCTCCCAGCTCGACACGCTGGCCTCGAATCTTGACTTGGGCGTCCATTCGCCTCAGGCACTCAATCTGCCCATCGGATGGCCGGCACCGAGCAAGATCGCCGGTTCGATAGGCCCTGACCGTCTTGCCGTCGATCGTAACATTGATAAACCGACCGGTGTTTCTTTGAGAATCCAGATAACCCCTGGCGAGGCCGTCTCCTGTAACCACAAGCTCTCCAACAACGCCGAGCGGAACCAGGCATTGCTGCGTGTCCATCACATACGCACCCGAGTTGCTGAGTGCTCTGCCAATGGCCACTCCGTTAACGCAAATATCCTTGACAGGCAAGCGGTATGTTGTACTGAAGGTGGTGTTTTCGGTAGGCCCATAACCGTTATACACCTTGCCCCCTCGCATGAGGCTCCGAGCCGTGAATACATCCTGGGGGTCTAGCCTGTCGCCGCCAACATATATGGTGTCGAGGAGGCCGATTGCAGTCGGACAATTAGACAGGTACTGCTTTAACAGAGCAGGAGTGATGAAGATGGCCTGAATCTTCTCCTCGGCAAAGATTCTGGAAGTGGCAGCGTAGTCCAACACCGTGAGAAGGTCAATACATATAACCGTGCCTCCATTCAAGAGGGCCCCGTAAATCTCCCAGGTTGCAGCGTCAAAGGCAATGTTGGACATGTGCGCAATGATGCCTGAGCCATGCGGCCTCAGGTCATCGTCCTTGATAAGACGCAGTACGCTGCGATGCTCCACCATGACTCCCTTCGGTCGGCCTGTCGAGCCTGAAGTGAACATGACATAGGCAAGACTTGAAGGTGAAGGACTCGGGCAAGTATTCCTTTGAATGCTACTCATCCGTGCCCCGTGCTCAAGGGCTTCTGAAATCATGACAAACTCCACTTCGAGCGCAAAGCTGGGAACTCGTACGCCGTCTCCCGTTAGAACCAGCATGTGGCCTATCGACGAGATAATGCCTTCCATTCGACTTGCAGGAATCTTGAGGTCAAATGGCAAATAGGCATGGTTAGCCTTGAGAATGCCCAAGATGGCGATGATGCTTTGGCAAGAGCGACCGCAAAACACTCCGATAAGGGTCTCTGGAGCGAGGGACTTGCTCATCAACCATTGAGCAACATGCTCAGACAAGCCATCTAGCTGAGCATAAGTCAGCTGCGAGGAGGCGTCTTTGACAGCTACACGGTCTGCGCAGGCAGCAACCTGTTGTCGGAACTCGTCGACTATGCTCGAGTTTCGAGGGTAGGCGGTCTGCTTTACTTGAATCAGTCCCATGGAATCAAGTTTATCGTAGCCCCCATCTGTCATTAATGGCAAAGCGGCCACGGGTGTTTGTGGCTCGTTGAGACCCTTCTCGAGTACGGTTCGAAAGACTTCAAGTACGTTGTCTATGGTGTCGGGATGAAAGAGGTCCGTCGAAAAGATCAACTGTCCACGCAGTCCTTTTTCTTCGGTGAAGAAGTGAAATTCGAGATCGAATCTTGTGGTGATTGACTGATCAATGTACTCGATTTCATAGCCTTCGAGTGCAAACTTTCCAAGATCTAGCTGTGAGTGTACAGCAAAGACAAGCTGGATGAGCGGATGGCGAGACAAATCGCGTTCCTTTCGCAACTTTGAAACGAGTCTCTCGAATGGCACATCCTGATTGGCAAGGGATGAAATGGCAGCCGATTGGACGAGCTTGACCAACTCGCCAAACGTAACAGATTCGTCTTCAATCTTGACACGAAGACATTGCATGTTGACAAAGAAGCCAATTGTGTCCTTGAGCTCCCATCTGTCACGATTGGCGTTGGGGCTGCCAATGACTCCGTCGCCATCACCCGTCAGACGATAGTGTGTGGCCCGGAATGCAGCTAGCAGCACAATAAATGGTGTCATGCCATGGGTCCTACAAAACTCCTGCAGTTTGTCGTATACCGGGCCATCTATACAAACCTCCCGTACGTCAGCCTTTCCAGACAAGGTGGGTGGTCGAGGCTTGTCGCACAAGAATTCTGCTGGATGACTCGTCTCTAGCTCCGTCATCCAATACTTGAGTTGCCGCTCATGTTCATCAACTTGGGCTTGTTGCCTTTGCCAGACAGAAAAGTCTTTATACTGAATCGGCAAGGGATCGATGTTTGACAGCGGATCCTCCCCACGAAGAGCAGCAGAGTAAAACGAGCTTAATTCTCTGCGGAGAATGTCAATGGACCAGCCGTCGGATATAATATGGTGCAAGACAATTGATAAAATGTGTTCGTCGTCACCAACACGATAGAGTGTGACTCTCCATCCCGGTTCGTTCTCTAGATTGAATGGTGTCGTCTCATCTTGAGATAGTACGTGTGGCAGACTCTCCTGGTCCGCCGACATGTCCACCACAGTCAGCTCCCTTGACCGAACGGCATGGATGTGCTGCAGGTTGGTGCCTTCTCGGGTGGAAAAGGTTGTTCGCAAAGTTTCGTGGCGATCTTCCAGGGCAATGAAGGCTGCGGTTAATGCATCAAGCCGTAGCGGTCCCGTGAGTCGCATAATGCAGGGCATGAGATACCATGTCAACCCAGGATAAAGCTGTTCCAGGAACCACAGGCGCGCTTGAGCAAACGACTGCTCAGCAGGCCCATCTATCAGCATTTTGGGGACCTTGGTGTTCCTACCGAGCATCTGGGCTTGCGTCGCCGCCTCGTGGAGCCTTGGATAACGGAACATGTCTGCCACCACCAATTCAAGACCGGCCTTGCGTGCCTCCCCCACAAGTTTCATGGCTGTTATTGAGTCGCCTCCCAGCTGGAAGAAGTTGTCATCTCGGCCAACCGAGGCTGGTGGAATACCAAGCACCTTTGCCCAAACTTGTTGCATCTGCCGCTCCGCCTCTGATGCCGGTTGCCGCTTTGGCCCTTGCTGGGCTGTTCGTGCCTGAGCTAGCTCCTGGGCAGAAAAGGATGAACCAATACGGCGCAGCTCCTTTCTGTCCATCTTTCCGGTTGTGCCCATTGGGAGTTGCCGCATTGCGAAAAATACTGTCGGCACCATATATGTGGGAAGACTTTCGGCCAGCTTCTGCAGGACATCTGCAGAGGGCAGCAGGACCGCTGCTTTGGGGGGGTTTTCTGTTGAGACGCCGTTGATCATCATGCTGTCCTCAATCTGGAGGAAGACGGCTAGCGCTGGATTTGACTTATCCGACCGTGGCACAATGACTTCAGCAACAGCCTGCTTTGCCTGCGGCATACTAATCCGAACGTGGCGTTCAACCTCGCCGAGCTCGACTCGCTGTCCACGAAGCTTGACTTGGTCATCTTTGCGGCCGATATATGATATGCTGCCATCTTGGTTGTACCGAACCAAGTCACCCGTCTTGTAAAGTCTCCCGTGTCGACCAGGGCGACCATCTACGCCTTGCAGCAACCACACGGGGTCCATGATAAAGGCGTCCGCCGTCTTCTCCGGCTCATGCAAATAGCCCTGACCGACAAGAGGACCTTCAAGCAGAAGCTCACCAATACTCCCGAGGGGAGTCAGGGAATTGAAATCCTCCGGGTCCACAATCCACGTCACTTGCCCGGCGCCCCATCCGAGGCGGACGGCATTTTCGGGGCTCGTCGGCTCGGGGTTGATCATGCTGACTGGAGTACACTCGCTTGGTCCATAAATAGTAATGATCTTGACAGACTCTGCGTCCCACCATGGCTGGATGTCCTTGACACGTATGGCTTCTCCACCGAGAATCATGGACCTCAGTGAGGGTAGCTGTTCTGGAGATAGTAGCTCGGCAACAGACGGAGTGAGAAACACGGCGTTGGATCTCAACGACTCCATACTGTCAGCCAAATTGTTTTTGCGGCCATCATCCGTAGGGACACATAGGCAGCCGCCAGCAGCGAGCACGGTAAAGGCATTCAAGATGCAGCCGTCAAAGCTATATGTGGAAAAATCGTACACTCGGGTTTCAGTTGTATAACCGAACCCTTTGATCTGATGAAGAACAGCCGAAGCAGAGCTTCTATGGTTAATAATTGCGCCCTTTGGTGTTCCGGTAGTACCAGAAGTGAAAACAGCGTAAATGACCGAGTCAAGTTCAGGGGCTGGCAGAGGGCGCACAATATCTTGCATCCCAGTCATCAAGTCTTGAGCGATGACCACATTTTCACAGAGCTGTCGACTCAAAGTCTCATTCGTAGAAGAAGTCAGAATCATGGCCGCCTCCACTTGCCCAACCACGGACTTGAGGCGTTGCTGGGGAAGGGAGGCGTCCAGCAATACGAAGGCTCCGCCAGTCTTGACCATGGCGAGCATCGCCACCGTCGCCCACATCGATTTCTCAAAGCAGAGGGCCACAAATACAGCCGGTCCCACGCCCAGGTCAGCTAGACGGCTGGCCAAGTCGGAGGAGAGCTGGTCGAGTCGTTGATATGTAAGTTCGCCATCCCAGGCGCACACCGCTGGGGCGTTGGGATGTATACGGACTCGGTCCGCAATTAACTCATGAATGCATTGATCAGCTGGACGCGGAACGTTCTGGTTCCACGCCCAGATTTTTTCGAGATCCTGGGGAGTAGCCATGGCAATGGTTGCCAGTGCTTTAACACCTCCATTGTCGAGCTGCTGCATAACGTGTGCAAGCTGTTGCAGTAGCAGTTGCACGGCCCATGCCGAAATTACCTTTGCGTTGAAGCTTGCCTTGACAGTAATGTCACTAGCGCTGATCTGTACCAGAATGGTGAGTCCATGAGTATTGAACCACTGGTGTTGGTCACCATCATGCCATTCGCCAAGTACATTCTCTCCAGCATCCTCCTCCTGAGGCTGAATGACGAGAAGAGTCTGGAAGTTGCAGGCTTGCTGGCTGCCCGGCGAGATTTTCGCGATGCGATGTAGGCCCATTTGCTCAAAGGGTATCATGTCTGTTGCCTGCTGCTGTATCGTTTCAAGATAGTCTGCGATGGCCTGGTTTTTCGAGAGGCGGACCCGCAAAGGAAGGGTAGCGAAGGTAGGACCAACCATCCGCTCGATGTCTGGAACCGGAGCATTTCTTCCAGAGACGGTGACGCCAAAGCACACATCTCCCGAGTCGGTAGCTCCGCCGGCAACAAGTGCCCAAGCAGCACGAATGACCGTTGATGCTGTAAATTTCTTATTCCTTGGGCGTGGTAATGGCTGTTCAACAGATGCATCCGCAACTTGCACTTCTGTAGATGAACTCGGAGGCGGGAAAGGCACTGCCTCGCAATCGTTCAGCGCCTGTCGCCAGTAGTCAACCATTTTGCTAGTATCGCTGTCCTGGATGTATTTTATAAAGGTCTGGAAGCTGGGCCCCAGATCAAGGCTGCTTCCCTGATATGCCTTGTTGACGGCCTTGATAATTAGTGGTTCAGACCAACCGTCGTAGAGAACATGATGAACAGTCCACACAAACCACCGGGCATCCGACTCCCCGACAAGGGCATAACGGGCAAGCGGTTGACCGACTCCCATGGTTTGTTGTCGATCAGCTTCGAGGTAGTCATCGAGACCGGATGTCTCTATCCAACTGATGTTTTCGTCAGTAACAGCCTGAAGGAGGCCCAAGCTGTCGTGCTCAATGATGCGAGTCCTCAGGATTGGAAGTGATCGTACTACTTCCTCCCACGCGTTGCGGAATCTGCTGATATCGATGTTTGAGGACAACTCTAGTTTAGCCTGCAGGACATAATTTCCCGAGCGCTTCATCGAGAGCGACAAGAGTCCTTCCTGCAGTGGCGTGCATGGAAAGGCATCCAGGATGGTGACGGACGTGGGAATTTGGTGTTGTTTCATGGCGGCTTCGGCAAACGCCTTCACGTCCAAACCTTCCCCTAGGAGTGAAAACGGAGACAGATCCTGTGGTCCTTTTTCCAGTTGAGCAACGGCCTGGTGAGTGACATTGGCAAGTGTTGGCTGGCGGAAGATGGCTGCCACTGTGAGAACAAGGCCTTCTTTTCGAGCTTGTGCTACCAGCTTCATGACACTAATCGAATCTCCTCCGAGCTCGAAAAAGTTGTCATCTAAACCAATTGATGCCATGTCAATGTTCAGCACCTGTGCCCATATATGCTGCATCTTTCGCTCTGCTTCTGATAAAGGCTGCCGCTTTGGGCCTTGCCCGTTGGTCTGTATCGTGGCCAGCTGCTGGATAGAAAATGACCCGCCAACCTGACGAAGTTGGATTCGGTCTGTCTTTCCGGAGGGAGTTTGTGGCAGTCTCCGCATGTAAAAAAACACAGCTGGAACCATGTAGCCGGGAAGCCTCTGCGAGAGCATGTTCTTCGTGTCTGTAGGTATACGGACGACCTCGACGGCGGGAGACTCAACCTCGATGGCCTTGTCCATCTGTAAAAAGGCAGAAAGCATGGGGGTTGAAGTTCCTTGTGGTGTGATGACATCGACAACCACCCGTATTGCCTCGGGTAGGCACTGCTGGACGCAGTGCTCAACCTCACCCAGCTCAACCCTCTGGCCACGGATTTTGATCTGTGCATCCTTACGGGCGACAAATGCCAAACTTCCATGATCTTGATAGCGCACCAAATCTCCTGAAAAGTAGACTCTGCCGTGTCTTCCCGAGTGGCCTGGGGAACCTTGCAACAGCCATGCGGGATCGTCGACAAACGACGCAGCCGTTTTTTGCGCATCGTTCAAGTAGCCCTGACCAACAAGAGGACCTTCAAGAGCCAGTTCGCCGATGCATCCCGGCGGCATCAAACGATTTCGGTTCTCAGGGTCGACGATCCAGGTCACAAGACCTGATCCTTTGCCCAGGAGAGTAGCCTCCTCGGGGCTCGGTGCATCTGCATTGACGGTGCTGATGTGTGTTTCCGCCGGTCCATAGATATTCACGATCCGGGCCTTCCCCCACCATCTGTTCACATCGTCAACAGACAGGGCCTCGCCGCCCATAATTATGGTTTCCAGATCTGGCAGTGTCGCTGGATCAATCAGACGGGATACCGAAGGCGTCAGCTCCACGACCGTGGCTCGCATCGCCTTCATGACGCTGGCAGGGTTTCCTCTACGATCTTCATCAGAAGGAACGCAAAGACAACCACCAGTGACATAGGTGGCGAAAGCATTGTGGACGGCCAGGTCGAAAGCATACGACGCAAAATCAAAGACTCTAGATGTTTCCTTGAATCCAAGAGCTTCGGCTTGATGCATCAAAGCAGTGGTAAAGTTGGTATGTGTAAGAACTATGCCTTTTGGAGTGCCGGTGCTTCCCGAGGTAAAGACGGCGAACATGGCGGTCGAATGCGGCTCCGTCTTTGGCCTTGGAATTGAAGAGGTCGTGGTGGGAATGAAGTCTGCGCTGACCTGAACAACCGTCTTGCACAGGCGGGCGCAAAGATGCCGGTTGGAGGCTGAGGATAGGATGAGGTTACTTCCAACCTGTTGAGTCATGGACTGTAGTCGTTGCTCTGGCAAAGAGGGATCTAGTAGAACAAAAGCTGCGCCCATCTTGACCACGGCGAGCATCGCCACAGACGTGTACAATGATTTCTCGAAGCACAGCGGTACTAGTGCTCCAGGCTGGACTCCTACTTGATGAAGATGGCCGGCCAGTCTGGTGGAAAGATCGTCCAATTCCTTGTACGAAAGCTCGCCATCCCAGGCACATATGGCTGGTTCATGTGGCTGGGCCAAGCTGCGTTCTCGGATTAGATCATGGACAAATCGCTCATCAGCTGCGGGCACAGTGCTGTTCCATCCCCATATTATGTCCAGATCACGTCTTCCTAGCAAGCAGAGATCCTTGGTCGGCTTCAAGGGGTTGGCTACAATGTCGGAAACGGCGGCACTGAAGCAGGCTGCTAGTCGAGCTGCGTCGTTGGTCGAGAGACAACCTGCTCTGAAGTCGATCAGAACCTCGATTTCGGCGGTGCCATCAACGACGTCAATTGTCACGTCATACTTTAATGCGTTAGTGTCGCTGTACATAGGAGCATATATGTTTTTCTTACCTCTGTCAGGTCATAGCTGTCCGCAACCCGGACCGTCAGTCCACCTTCATTTCCGCGTGTCTCATCGGTATTCTTCTGGTACGACAGCAACGTATTGAACAGCTGACGTGAGCCAAGAAGCCCAGCTGCCCTGTGGACTTCAGCCAGAGGGGAGTGCTGATATGGGATCGTGCTGAGATAGTCAGTCTGAACCTCCTTCAAGGTGTCAAGAACCCCCTTGGACCCGTTCAAGTGAATGCAGCATGGAATCATTCCGATCAGAGGTCCAAATATGCTGTCGATGCCTTCAACTGGTATATCTCGACCAGAGTATAGGTTTCCAAAGCAGGGTGCCGGAGTTGCAGCGTACATGCCGAGCACAAGACCCCACGCCAGCTTCATAATTGTCGCAGCGGTTACGTCCCATTTCGCACAGAAGGCGCGAATGCTTTCAGAGTCGAGATTTGGCACGGCGACTTGCTCGACTTTGGAGGGGATTGTACAGTCCGATGTTGGGAAAAGGGTCGGTTCAACACCAGCCAAGTACTGGGACCAAAACTCCAACCTGGCCTCCTGTGACTGGTTTTCCAGATGTAAGATGAAATCCTTGTACGATCCGGCAGCCTCGAGCTGGTCATGATAGGCAGCCTGAAGATCTTTACACAACAGGCTCTGCGAGAAGCCATCGGTGATTGCGTGGTTCATGTGAAGCCGCAGACGAGCCCGCCTCTCACCAAACGAGCACACCTGCAGCCGATGTTGAAGGCCATACTTGTTGAAATCTGGAAAGCACATGGTCTCGGCCCCCCATGAGATGCCAAGTTCAGGGTCTTTCAGCACGACATGCATGGGCCGGCTGCTTCCTGGAAAGTCGTCGACCAGCACAGCACGCAGCATCGCGTGTCGCTTGACGACAGCCTTCCAAGCGTCGGTGAGCTTCGCCCGGTCCAGCTGCTGGTTTGCGTCGAGCTCTATCTCGATGTCGCACCACCGTAGGTAGTTGGCCTCTTCCTTTGCCTGAGCGAGTATGATGCCTTGTTGCAGAGGAGCGCAGGGGAATATATCCTCTACATCAAGGGGCTCGACCCCGAGCTGCACCAGGGTTTGGTTGCGGAACTCTTGGATATCCCCGTAAGTGTTGAAGACATTGGGGAAGTCGCTCAAAGTCCATCCGGGAGAAATTCTGGGCAGGTCTGTTGCCATCTGCCTCAGGGTGCTTTGATACTCGCCAATCCATCTCATAATGTCGTCCCTGTGATGCATGTCTTTGTGGAACTCGACTTCTCCCACGATGCACCCTCTGACGACCTGTACGTCAAAGTCAAATAGGGCGAACCTTCGTACGTCCCGGCAAGAGGGCGGGTCGCAGTTTTCTGGGACGCTGAGCTGCTCGAAAAGGCCGTCCTGCCGCTCCAGGTTGCGATAAAAGCCCGCATAGTTGAACATGACCTCGACGGGAAAGTCGGTTCCAAATCGGCTGGCGTTGCTCTCATCCGCAAATCGGGAGGTAAAATATGACCAGCCATTGCGCGACAAGCTTCGTATACAGTCCTTTGTTTCGCGGATGAAGTCGATGAGACCATTCGCGCCTGGGGAAACTCGAACGGGGAAAATGGTGGAAAACCATCCCAGGGTGGTGGTGATGTCGAGGCTGTCATGCCAAACCTCACGACCATGACCCTCGCTGAAGACTGCTGGAAGCGCACAATCACTGAAGATGCGACTGAACGAGTAAGCGAGCGCCGCTATCATGAGTTCGAGGGGACGCGTCCCTAGGGCGTCATTGCAGCGGCCGAGAATGAGCGAGCTGGTCGGCTCGTCCATGGTGAAGTGCTCGACAATGGCACCGCTCTTTAGGTTGGGATTAGACTCCATTCCCCAGTATGCCATGTTTGTCTGGCTCTCAGGCAGATCGGGGGCATTTGCGTGCAGACTTTCTTTGGCATACTGCGCTTGCATGGCGCTCCAAGTGGGAAAATCCATCGAAGGCGGTGCCGTCAGAGGTCCGTTTGTGATAATGTCCTCCAGCTCCTGCATCAGCACCCTCCAGGACACCAAATCAATGACAAGATGGTGTATTGTGAGAAAGAGAGTCTGATGGTCCGGCTTGTCGAAGAGCACGGCGGAAAAGATGGGCCCTTCGGTGATGCTCAATGCCGCACGACTTTTGGCGATGGCTTCGGCCGTCCCAGACACGCCCGACTCGACCCGAAACAGCAGAGATGCATCAACGTCGTCGCTGATGCGCTGCTCCCAGCCTCCATGGTCATTTTGGCGGAAGCGAGCACGCAAGACGCCGTGTCTGCGGACAATCGTCTCCAGCGCCGCCGACACGAGTTGATGGCTCGTGGTCCTGCGCAAACCGAGGTAAAAGAACTGGTCAAAGCAAGCTGTCGGGTCATTCTGCAGAACGAAGTACAGTCTCTGGATCGGGCTCAACTGTGCTGGGCCGTTATCAACTCTTGTCACTGGTTGGTCGGGCGCATGTGCGTTGATGAGTGTGGCACCGTTGGTGCTTCCCTGGGTGCCTGTGGCCTGGGCCAGGTTGGATATGGTCCTTTGTCGGAGGATATCAACAACGCCAATGTGCACATGGAACGCGCGCGCGCCGTGTGAGACCTGCATGGCCGAGATGGAGTCGCCGCCGAGGCGATAGAAGCTGTCGTCGAGTCCGATGGCCGACGCATCAATGTTGAGGACGCGAGCCCAGAGTGCCTGGAGCTGCCTCTCGAGCTTCGTCCTTGGCTGGCGCTTGGCTACCTGCCCGCTGGTGCCCAGGTCTGCCAGCTGTTGGGCGGTGACGGTGCCTCCGAGCTCGCGCAGCCGTCTCCTGTTCATCTTGCCGCTGGCCGTCATGGGCATTTCCTTAATGGCCAAGAACAGCACCGGCACCATGTAGCTCGGCAGCTGCTTGGCCAGCTGCTCCATCCTGTCTGTGTCGACGGGCAGTGTCTGAAACGAGGACGAGGCCTGCTGGGCGTCATCGAGCACAAGGAATGCAGCCAACGTGGGACTCGACTTCTTTCCGCAAGGAACGACGACTTCGGCCGCGACTTGCTTTGCCTCGGGAAAACATTGCTGGACTCTGAACTCGACCTCGCCCAGCTCGACGCGCTGTCCGCGGATCTTGACTTGGGCGTCCTTTCTCCCGATGTAGGACAGGTTTCCGTTCTCGTTATATCGTACCAAGTCGCCGGTCTTGTAGAGCACGCCACGTCGTCCCTGGTGGCCAGAGGCTCCCTCTAACAGCCATGCCGGGGGGTTTTTGATGAAGACCTCTGCGGACTTGATGGCATCTCCGAGGTACCCCGATCCAACGAGCGGCCCTTCCAGGAGCAGCTCACCAATGCACCCCGGTGGCAGAAGCTTGTGGTGGTCATCCGGGTCAACTACCCAGGTTACGCCGCCAGCCCCTGTCCCTATCTCGGCTGCCTCGTCCATATTGGAGGCCTGCGTATTGACCGTAGCGACGGTTGTGACCTCACTCGATCCGTACGCGGTGAGGACCTTTGCCTTTCCCCACCAAGGTTTCACGTCTTTGTGTCGCACCGCTTCACCCCCAAAGATGAGAGTCTTCAAGCCGGAGACCGAGTCGGGGGACAAGGACTCGGCGACGGAGGGAGTGAGAAGGATCGACGTCCCCTTGAGAGCCGTCAAGCTTGCCGCCAAGTTGCTTCTGCGGTCTTCGTCACTCGGGATGCACAGGCAACCCCCAGCCATGAGGGCCGCAAAGGCATTATTGAGTGAAGCACCAAAGCTGTACGATGCAAAGTCATAGATCCTCGAGGCAGCAGTGTATCCCAAGCATCTGACGTGCTCGGGAACAGCCGAGGTGACGTTGCTGTGGGTGATGACCACGCCCTTTGGAGTTCCCGTGCTGCCAGACGTAAACAGCACGTATGCTGTAGAGAACGGGGTAGCCTGGCCGATGGTCTCCTTGTGGCCCTTGGTGCCGTTCATGTCGGGCTCACTCGCGAGTTCGGCGAAAAACTTTGAACCAAGAGTGACGACTTCTGGTACCAGGCGCAAGCTGGCACTCTGATTCGATCTTGATGACACCAGCAGCTTGGCCTTGGTCTGTCGTATCATTTCCTGCAAACGCTGCTCGGGAAGCGACGGGTCGAGAAGCACAAAGCCACCGCCTGCCTTGAGAACACCGAGCATCGCGACATTTGTCCACATTGACTTTTCAAAGTACAGCGGAACAAGTACCTCGGGGCCAACCCCACGCTTGACAAGGTGAGTTGCTAGTTGTGCAGCAAGGTGATTGAGCTCCCTATAGGTTACTTGTCCATCCCAGGCACAGAGGGCTGGTGAATCGGGGCGCGAATGTGCCTGCGTCTCCAATACGTGGTGGATACACAGCTCAGATGTTGTCGGGACGGTGCGATTCCAGTTCCATAGCTGCTCGATATCTTTACCGGAGACAGTGTCGACTTCTGCCACAGCCTGATCAGGCTCTGCGTTATCAAGCTGATCCATGAGAAAGTCGAGTCGCTCCAGTAGTCTCTCGACCAGCCATGGCTTGATCACCCGGGAGTCATAGCTAGCTCTGGCTGCCATGGTCTCTCCAAGCTGAATCTCCAGAATCAAACTGTACGTGTTGAACGACTGCTGTTGGTTACTGAGGTGCCACTTTCCAAGCACCTCTTGTGTCTTGCTGCTGTCGTGTGGTTGAATCACGAGCAGCGTCTGGAAGTTGCAGGCCTGCCGTGCGCCAGGGCTGAGTTTGGCAATATGCTGCAGTCCCATCTGTTCGAACGGTATCATGTCGGTGGCAAGTTCTTGCACTGTCTTGAGATAGTCTGCAACCTTTTGCTCCCTGGATAGTCTTATTCGGACGGGGACAGTGGTAATGGTTGGGGCGGCGATGGCTTCCACGCCGGGCACCGCGGCGCCTCTTCCGGACAAGGTAGCACCAAACACAACATCGTCCGAGTTTGTCATGCGGGACGTGATGAGTGCCCACGCAGCTCGAATTATTGTTGACGCCGTGACACTTGAATCGTGCTGGGGGTGGTGCAGAGCATGCTCCATCACTCCATCCGTCACCGGCTGCTCCAGGGATGGAGGAAGCGCCGGGAAGGAAGGGCACTCACAGTCTGCGAGAGACTGGCGCCAGTAGTTGGCCATTTTCTCATCCCTCTGCTTCTCGACGTACTTTATAAAGGGCTGAAAGTGAGGCATGGTTATCGACTTGCCCTGATACACCCGCGTCACGGCGTCAATGATGAGAGTCAGGGACCATTCATCGAAAAGCGAGTGATGAATGGTCCACACAAACCATCTCGTGGCAGCGTTGTCGTCCTTGATGAGAGCATATCGCACCAGAGGCTGGCCAATTTCCATGGGCTTCTTCTTGTCTTCGGCGAGGTAGCTGTCCAGATCTGTTGCTTCCACCCATGAAACACTCTCATCGACAACTATCTGCAGAGTTCCGTGATGCCTAGATTGCAGGATTCTTGTTCGAAGAATCTGACCCGCGGTGGCGACCTGCTCCCATGCATTTCGGAAAGCATCAACGTCAATATCGGGTGCTAGTTCTAGGATCCCCTGCATGACATAGTCTCCTGGTGATTTCGAGGTCAACGATACAAGACCTTCTTGAAGGGATGTGCAGGGGAACGCGTCTTGTATCGATGCCCCGTCCAGTTCATAGTCCATCGCCATGTCTTGTATCAACGATGCGACATCAGTGTCCTTGCTAATGAGGGAGAATGGTGAAAGAGCTTCGAGAGATCCATTTGTCGTACGCCGGGCTTGTCCTGCGACATTCTCGACGCTACGGTGCTTGAAAATATCTACGACTGTCAGCTCAAGACCTACCTTGCGAGCCTCTGACACGACTTCCATGGCACCGAGCGAGTCGCCACCGAGCTCGAAGAAGCTATCATCCAGCCCAATCATGGACGCATCGATACCAAGAACCTGTGACCATATCCTGTGCACCTGCTTCTCAACCTCGGATAGTGGTTGTCGCTTTGCTCGCCCCTTGGTGTGCATCTCGACCATCTGCCGCGCAGAAAAGCGTCCGCCAATGTCGCGCAGCTGTTTGCGGTGTATCTTTCCCGACGCGGTCATGGGCAGCCTTTTCATCGAGAACAAGACCGTCGGTACCATGTAGATGGGAAGACGCTGAGCCATCTTGTCCTTGATCTCCGCCGGCACCGGCAACATCCTCGCGGTCACCTCGGACTCGGTGTCGTCCTCTTCCTCTTCCTCGGCTTCAAGGAATGCTGCAAGCGTCGCACTCGACTTGCTCCCCCGTGGGATAATAATCTCAGCGACGACACTCCTGGTTTCGACGCAATCCCGGAGCGCGTGCTCAACCTCGCCGAGTTCCACGCGGTTGCCACGGATCTTGACCTGGTTATCATTTCTCCCGATAAACTTGAGGTTTCCATCGGCTAGGTATTGTACAAGATCCCCCGTCTTATAGAGGCGTCCGCTACGTCCTTTGCTGCCAGATGCACCTTTTATCAGCCACGCAGGGTCCTTGATAAACGCGGCAGCATTCTTTTTCGCGTCACCAAGATAGCCACGGCCGATGAGGGGTCCTTCGAGGAGCAGCTCGCCAATAGAGCCAGGTGGGAGGAGAACATTGTGATTGTTGGGGTCCACGATCCATGTTACCATTCCCGCGCCCTTGCCGATGCTGCAGGCTTCCTCGGGGGTCGAGGGACTGGTTCGTAGGGTGCTTGCTGTGGTGCACTCGGATGGCCCATATGCGTTGACGACTCGCACCTTGTCCCACCAGATGCCGACATCCTTTGGATGCAGAGCCTCGCCGATAAAGGCTATGGTCTGGAGAGTAGGCGTCTTCTGCGGGGATAATTGCCGAGCTACAGTCGGTGTTAGGTATATAAAGTCGGCGTTGTACGATGTTATGCTCTCTGCTAATTTATCTTGCCGTTCGTAGTCGCTGGGGACACACAAGCATCCTCCGAGCGTTAGGGCAGAAAACGCGTTGAATATTGATATATCAAAGCTGTACGAGGAGAAGTCGTAGATTCTCGACTGGTCCGTCAGGCCCAACCGCTCTGCCTGGTAATAGAGGGCTGTGGCGTGATTTTGATGGGTAATGGCTGCGCCTTTGGGCGTCCCGGTGCTGCCCGAGGTGTAGACGACGTACATGACGGATGATGGGCTGGGAGGGTGTGACTGTGTACAAGGCCGAGGCTCAACCTCTGAGAAGAAGCCGGAGCTGATGGCGACTACCTCGGACGCCATTCTTGAGCTCATTTCATACGTCGAGACGGATGACACCATGATTTTTGCCTGAATTTGGTCGACAATAATCTGAAGACGCTGCTCGGGCAGGGCTGGGTCTAGTAAGACAAAACCAGCACCGGCCTTCAGCACGGCAACCATGGCAACGACTGTATACATTGATTTCTCAAAGCACAATGGCACCAGATCATCGGGGCCAACGCCCAAATCCAAGAGCCGTCCGGCCAGGGTCCCGGACAGGCGGTCCAGCTCACCGTAGGTCAAGACACCGTCCCAGGCGTGTACGGCGAGCTTGTTGGGATGAGCTCGTGATCGTTGCTCGAATATATGGTGAGGGCAACGTTCAACTGCTTCCGGGACCGTCGCATTCCATTTCCAAATTTCTTCTTCATCATGCTTGCCGGCCATGTGGATGTCCTGAACCCTCATCTTGGGGCCTCCACGGCAGAGCTCCGTCATGACAAGCTCGAACCGTTCAAGCAATCTCTCCACCGTCTTGTGGTCCATGACGCGCGAGTCGAACCTTGCCAATGCGGAGAATTGGTCCTCTTCCGGTCGAATCTCCAGTACGAGAGCATATCTCTGGTCGTCCAGGCGCTCGCCGTTGCTCTCGTGTGAATGAACGGCCAGCAGCGACTGGAACTGGCAGGCCTGCTGAGCACCGGGGCAAGTCTGCATGATGCTTGATAACCCCGTCTGCTCAAACGGAGTCATGTCCTCTTCCTGCTGCTGGACCATGCCCAAATAAGCTGCGATCGTGAGGTCCATGGCCGTCTCGATACGCACAGGCACTATCGTCATGTTTGAGTCCCGAGTGGTTCCAAAGACGACGGCGCCGAAGACGACGTCATCCGAATTCGTGATGCGTGCAACAACCAGGGCCCATGCCGCGCGAGCAACATTGGACATGGACGTGGCTGCGCCGTTTTGCTGAAGCTTCGCAAACCGATGCTCTACCAGTGCATCGGGCAAACATTGCTCAACTGTCTCCGGGATCGCTGGGAATGTCGCGCATTTGCAGTCGGCAAGAGCATTTTGCCAGTAGTCTGCCTCTCTGCGCTGGTGGCCCTGTGCAGGCATATGCTTGCCGGGCAAGATTCTAGAAGGCATTTTCGAATAAAGGTGTAGTTGATTCTAACAAAAGGTTTCAACGAATTCCAGAGCCAAGTTTCTAAGTCTCAGCTACATATGTATGGTAATATCTCTTCCGGGTTTCCGCTCAGGGGGAGTGGTGGCACCTGACGGCCATATACATAAGAGACACTCGGATGATCATGGTACTACAAGGCGGACGGAGGAGATTAGGTCAATACAATCAAGGATGCAAGCCAAGTTGTTCCGCAGCGCCTATGCTATGGGCCATGGATGGATAGAATGGGCCGACCAAATGTAACGCGTGTAAGAACGGGTACGGACTTCGCGAAATGGGGCAAGTATTTGCCCCATGCGACACGTTCTTCAGCCATGTGTGCCCATTGCCCAGGTCAACTTGAAGCCATTTGCATTATCGGGGATCGGAGGATGGGTGGTTCATCCGGTTTTTGGTCCATTTTTGCATCGCGCCTAGCATGTATTTCATTTTGTATCAAATCAATGAAATAATCAAAGTCATACTACTGATTAAAATAAAACAATAAATACTAGTCACTTGTAATAACCGTCAAAAACTTACACCTCGAGAAAAAAGGCTGGAACTGTCTTGCCAAGGCTTACCCCCTCCTCCATCCTTCAAGTTCTCCCCATATAGTCGGTACACGAATGGGAGAACGCTATTCAACGTGCAATTCTCACACCAGGGGTGTAGGAATGCACGCATGGACTGCGACGCCTGGTATTGCGTGACCTTTTAGGAGATACCATGCGCAAGGCGTAGTAACTCCAGGGATATATAGGGAACCTTAAATGAAATTCGCCATCCATACCAAAATTAGTCTCTAGACATCGGAAAAGAAATTCCGGAAGACATGGAAGACAAGGATCAAAGATTGTAAATGGCAGTTCTTCATTCAGAGACTGATTAGCTACAGGCTTGATATTTTAGTACCAAGTTTCGATTAGCCACCATGAATGAACGAGCCATGGATTCTTACAACTATGAGAAGCAGATGGTCATGGAACCGTAGTTTTAATCTTATGCAAACTATTGAAAGATGCATGTTGAATGTCCTTTCGTTACATCTAAAGTCTTCCCCCAGCAACATTTCCTTTTACAAAGTATTGTCTACTTCTATATTGCTCTTGTCCGCGCCATGTCATGCGAGACTTGCTATCTGACATATGGAGATTGTGACATTGTTGTCCTGTAGCATGTTGCCGCTATACTGAGTCGCAGGCACAATGACAAGACAACGAGGTTAGACTTGGAACTGACGTTCCTTGAACTCAACCACCAGTTTTGGCTTTTCCCATAGTTGGAAGGTGCGCTGCTTGAATCCCCAATCTTCATAACCAGGCTTTAGCTTGAGATCAAAATGCCAAAGCAGTTTTGCAAGGATTAGCCTCATCTCATGATAGGCCAGGTTTCGTCCGATGCAATTTCGAGGGCCGTAGCTGAATGGACGGACAGCGTCAAGTCTATCATCCTTGAAGGGAGATTTTGGATCATTCCGTGTTTCAGCAAGCCAGCGCTCTGGCCTAAAGGCCTTTGCATCGAAAAAGTTTCTCTCAGATCGATAGGTTGCGAGGTGGTGCACGCCAACGATAGTCTAGACCAGCATTAGCAAGACTAGAGTGCTCAACTGAATACGGCCGCGGGCTGGGAAACTGTTGTGATTTGGATACATGTCAAAAATTTGTACACTTACGTTCTCGGGTATCAACTCTCCTGCAATAAGGGTTGGTCGGCCAGGAAGCGTTCGGCGGATAAGGGACGTGGGCACAGGGGGATACATGCGCAAGGTCTCCTCAATGCATGCCAACATGAAGGGCAGTTCCGCTGTTGCCTTGAAAGTGATTTCATCATCTGACTTGAAGGCTTCGCGTACTTCCTTGGCGCACCGAGCCATGGCATCGGGATTGCTGCATAGAAAAAAGGTGATGCCCGTAAGAGCCGTCGAGGTGGTTTCCGAACCCGCACTGATGACAATGTCCGAGTTTGAGGCCAATTCGTGGTCCGTTACTCCTTGATCCTCGCCACGATTCCGTAGCATAAATGTCATGAAATCATGGCGTGGATGAGTGTCTCTATTGGCAATGCGCTTCATTGTCAACTCATAGGAACGTTTCTGGTGGTCACTCAGCGAGCGCTGCTGTTCCGGCGAAAGAAGCCACCAGACTAGCAGCCAAGAAATGTAAGGGAAAACCAGTAGAGGAACCAGAACCTTCATGCTGCTCATGCTTTTAAGCCAGAGATGTTGCTTTCCAGTTGCCAGCGAGTTGAAGGATTCGCCGTAGCAAAGGTCGCCGAATATGTCAAAGGTCGTCATGGTGTACCACTGGGATACATTGACGTATGGATCCGACGACTTTGCAAACTTGTGGAGATGCTCGATGAGCATGTCAACGTATCCCTTGATGAGCGCTTCTTCGTGAGTAATTGCTTCTGGCGTTAAAGCTGGCGTCATTGCCTTGCGAAACCGATGATGATCCCGAGAGTGCGCAGTGATGATGTTGGGTCGCTCCTCCATGCCACTTCCTTTGTAGATGTGCTTCGGAAGCTCCGCGTGGCCCGTACCATAGATGTCTCGCCAGGCCGACATTTCTGTGAAGCTGAGGGTGTCGGGACCGACACGGATAATGTGCCCAAGTTTCTGGTGCAATTTTACGATTTGGTGATCTTGTTGCCCGCGAATGTGAGAGATGCTCTTCATCCAGGGCGCTGCAATCCATGTCACGGGACCTGGGAAGCGGCGTAAGGGATGAAGAAATACATTGTAGAAGGCAGTATATAGTATTGTCGCGACTTTTAGGCCTAGCAGGACTATTACGGACGCAAGGATGGCCTGCCACGGCGTGAGAGAGATATCTTCATGGTAACCGAGAGATTTGCCAGGTATGCGGAGCATATTCAGGAGAGGTAGGAAAGGACCAGATGGCAAGCTCGTTGCTGTATATGTGATGCCAGAGACACGCCGAACGGGTTTGACAGCTCACAGAGACTGGATTATTCGTACATGTAAGCCAGTTTAAAAGTGTCTTTGATAGGGTGTAATGGACGACTGACGAAGAAGGAAGCAAAGACGTTTGTCGAAATATTGGGAGAATGAAGGCGAGTTCCCCATGGCGACGACTGGCAATGCACTGACCTATTTCTTTAAGACAATTGGCCATGGTGTTGCATCGCTGACGCATCAAGCGGCAGGAATGCGCATAAATCAAGACGTCTGTGCTAAACGGCACTTTGGTCAAGCTAGTCAGACATTCCATCATAACCTACCGTGCCGAGACAAGGACTAGACTTGGTACCCAATCCCCGCTGAAGCAAAAGGCCTTGTTTTCACAGTGTGAATCTTTCCATCCCCCTCCCGAGCCGTGCCGGCATCTATATACAGCCGTGTGTGTGCAACTCACGGCAACCGTCGTGACAAGTCACGACACCCACCACGAATCAACGACGGTTGAAGCACAACACCACCGGCAATAGGTGCGCCACATCGTGTCAATCTGCGGCACGGTTTAGCCCGGCAATATATAATACGTGGCTCTACCTTGACCCTTTCACTCAACCCTGCCGAGATGGCGCGGGGGGGCCGGAGCGGACATGAGGGTCGCCAAGAATGTAGTTTTCATCCGATGAATCCACATGTCGAGTTGAGTTCAAAGCATCAATGGGATGTGTTGCCAGGTTCATTGCGTAGCGCCCGCATCTCGCACCGCCTGCACTGTGGATATCTACGATTCAGGAGAGACATGAACCGTGCTGATGGCCAAGCTACCAGGCTCTACCAGACGGCATTTGGCAGATGAAAATCAGCCAAACTAATCCGTTAACGGAAAGAGACCAACCGGCGTGCATTACCCCGCTGGGCGTGGGGGGCTCAAGGGTACATGTACATGTACATGTACATGTCTGGTCAATAGATTTGTTACTCCATGCAGCAACCCACCAACCCTGCAGTCCAGTGAATGATGTTGATTACCAACAAGCTTGACCTAGTTATAATTAGACGTTGGTAACATAGAGAGGGCAGAATACTGCATAACCCATCACACTGAGCTTACACTTGTCCTTGCTGAACTCGAGGGGTAAATATTCTCATCCTCACCCCCTCCTGGCCTTGTCCGTCACCTGAGATATGTACACCTCATTCAAAGTACCATACTTGCGCTTCATCGTAAATGTAGTTCGGGAATTCCAGCCCTTTGACCTGACCCACTGGGAATCATTTGTTCCGTTCAGACAATTCTCATGTCCACGCGTCGTTTCGGTTCGCTCTGGATCTGAAGGAAATGTCTCCAATTAGGTAGCAAATAACCCTGGCCGTTGAGTTCCGGCAAGTTGTAATTTTCTTAAGTACGTCATGTAATAATGGGACAAAGAGAGCATCATCCCACTTTCCTCGCCATGTTCCGTGCTGGCATCGGCGTAAGCGTATACAGATCCGACGTATGCCAGTCGGGTTCAAACAGCCAACTCCCAGTCAATCAGATGTACTTAGCTCATCCAGCTCCAATCCATCCGAGTTCGAATCGTCTATATCTCCATGAAACTGTGAGGCGGTACTAGCTGGGTTGTAAGCTGGTTGATGACGCACTCTATCTTGAAGTTCTGGTAACCATGGCCAAAGTATCTCTTGAAAAACTGCTTCGAATTCCACCATCTCTAACACAATCTATATCACAAACCAAGGTGGACTATCTGAACCTTGGTCATTCGGGCTTGAGAGTGTCGCGGCCCATACTTGGTGGGCTTCACCTTGGGAGCCGCAAGTGGTTACCCTGGGTTCTTGACGAGGAAAAGGTCCGCATCTCTTTCTAATAGCCTCTTAACTCAACTTAACTCAACTAACCTACATGTTGATAGGCTTTACCTATCCTTAAAGCAGCATATGACCTGGGAGTCAATACTGTACGTGTCCCCCTCCTCCCTTAGCAGAGGGGACTCGATGGCCAGTCAGACAGCTACCACTAACAACGTCAAGTGGGATACTGCAAATGTATATTCCAATGGAGAGTCCGAGAGAATCATCGCCAAGGCGCTCTCCAAATATAAAATCCCTCGGAACAAGGTGGTGTTGATGACCAAGTGCTACCGGGTCATGTCTGATCCTGAAAGGTTTGATCCAGGTTCAGGAGTAACAATGCACCACGAGTTGGCAGATTATAGCAAGGACTATGTAAATCAATGGGGTAACTTTCTATACTACATACTCCAAAACAAGGTGAATAGAAGCTAAATCAAATATTCCTAGGTCTATCGCGGCGAGCCCTCTTCAGCGCCGTCGAGGCTTCACTCGATCGCCTCAACACCAGCTACATTGATGTCCTCCAGATCCATCGGTTCGATCATACAGTACCCCCAGAAGAGACAATGTCTGCACTAAACGACTTGATAAGGGCGGGCATGGTCCGCTATATTGGCGCGAGCTCCATGTGGACGTTCCAGTTCGCCACCTTGCAGCACATAGCCGAGACAAAGGGTCTAACTAAATTCATCTCGATGCAGAATCACTACAACCTCATCTATCGTGAAGAGGAAAGAGAGATGAACCAGTATTGCAAGATGACAGGTGTTGGCCTCATTCCGGTTTGTCCTTGGCACCCTACAATACAGGCTGGACATGTGCAATGCTGACTCTTATATCGTCTCGTAGTGGGGGCCGTTGGCATCTGGTAGACTAGCTCGAAGGCCAACACAAGAGGAAGGGTCTTTGCGAGCAAGTTGCAGTGCTCATGGCTCATTATACGAGAGCGACGACTACAACGTAGACAGGATCATACAGCGAGTAGCGGAGATTGCTGAGAAACGAGGCTGGCCGATGAGTCATGTCAGCCTGGCTTGGTTAAATCGACGGGTAACAGCCCCCATCATAGGCTTCGGTTCCGTCGGACGAATTGAAGAAGCGCTGGCGGCAAGGGGTAAGGAACTGTCGAGAGATGAGGAGCAGTATCTAGAAGAATTGTACGTCCCTCAAAGAATACAGGGACACTCGTGATAGTTTAGATGATACTTTGAAGAAAGTAGAGTTAATTACAAGGCACTACTTTACACTACACGCAAGAACTCAACTACGCTAAATCGGGGACAACAGTCTTTGTAATTTGCATCGCTTGCCTAAAAAGCACGGCCCTTACTAATGTAATCGGAAAATTGTGACACCTTGAAGAACGGGAGGGGGTAGGGAGATGACAAACTCCGCTATAACCTAATGATTGGAAAATGGAATAAAACGGACTTGGCCGTTGCCTTCGAACGAGCCATCAAACCTCGAAGGATTCGCATGTGCTGTTGTGGGGATATTCTGTGTTGACATGGGCAGTGCAAGGGGGTGTAAGTGCAGTTACCGGGAAAACCAGTACAAGGCGAGAGAAGCGTTACTTCACGGGTTGTACTAAAGTTGCGGCATTTTTCTTTGCAATAATGAGTCTCACATTTGCCTTGAAGAAATTCCCGTAAAGCCTACTCTCCACGTTGAGACCAGAGTTTGTCAGTATAAATAACCCTCTGGGAAAACCTAATCAGCAGCGATGCATCGTCCCAACTCCAGAGCATCCATGAGAATTATGCCTTTGACCGTTCCATGAGGGACACCAAGAAAATGTTGAACCGAGCAGATGAACTTGACGATCTCTATGAGGCGGTCAGAGCACTCATCATTCCGCATGTTCGTGCAGCCGACGAAGCTTGCTCTTTAAAGAGTGCTGGCCAGCTTCACACCGACGACACTCAACGCCTACAGAACGTTCTGGTTGAGCCATATCCGCCCAAAGCCCTGCAAGAACGCTTTCAATTCACTCTACCCGATAATGAGGGAAACGGCAAAGACGGTCTCATGCACCTTATTCGGGACGTTTTACGCTACAGCGTAAATACCTGGGACCAAGGTTTCATGGACAAGCTCACCTCGAGCACGAATCCCGTGGGCGTCATCTCTGAGATTGTCCTTGGGATTCTCAACACCAATGTTCACGTCTATCACGTGGCACCAGCCCTGTCCGTGATTGAGAAAGTCACGGGGCGTACGCTCGCGGCCTACTTTGGATTCAACAGTCCATCTGCCGGGGGGATTTCTTGCCAAGGAGGCAGTGCGTCAAACCTGACATCCCTCGTTGTCGCTCGCAACTCATTATATCCTGATTGCAAACTCAACGGCGGAAGCTCGTACCAATTTGCCATCTTTACCAGCTGCCATGGACATTTCTCCATGGAGAAAGCGGCTATTACATGCGGCATGGGTTTATCAAGCGTCGTTCATGTGCCTGTCAATGACGACGGGCGCATGAATGTAAGTGCCCTGCGTGAGCTAGTTATTCAAGCCAAAGCGCAGGGCAAAACACCACTCTATGTTAATGCGACCGCTGGGACCACCGTACTCGGTGTCTTTGATCCCCTTCACGAAATCAAGACGATATGTGAAGAGTTTGGAATGTGGTTTCATGTCGATGCCTCCTGGGGGGGCTCGATTATCTTTTCAGCCAAACACAGACATAAGCTGACAGGCTGTGAGCTTGCCGACTCACTCACTATTAGTCCCCATAAGATGCTTAATGTCCCAATGACATGCTCTTTCTTACTTACTAATAACTTGAGTTCCTTTTATACTGCAAATTCACTCGACGCCGGGTATTTATTCCACGATACAGAGGACGACGAAGTATGGGACCTGGCAAACTTGACACTACAATGTGGCCGTAGGGCAGACAGCCTAAAAATGGCGTTGGCCTGGACATACTACGGTGCGGCCGGCTTTGAAAGACGTATTAACCATGCGTTTAAAATGGCTGCTCATCTGAGTAGCATTATCCAAAAATCACCGGATTTTGAGCTTGTATCGCCCAATCCCCCGCCTTGCCTGCAGGTCTGCTTCTACTACACACCAGGAGGGAAAATGGCGAAGAGCGAAATGGAAACGTCTAGAAGAACGAGAGCCATGGTGGAGAAAATGGTTGATCGAGGGTTCATGTTTGATTTTGCTCCTGGACCGAAAGGTGACTTTTTTAGAGTTGTTGTGAATTGCGAGACGTTACTCGGAACGGTTGAGGGACTTTTCAAGGGATTGGAAGCGGTGGGCAAGCAGGTGGTGTGATAATGGAATATGTTGCCGCCTGCAGAGCCTCGCAAGCTTTGCACGTTGTTCTGCGAATTGACTAATTATGGATTAATGGATCGGTGTGCAAGTTCTAGATTGAAGCTACACGAGAGCCCAATTGCTACTTATAGACTATACTGATGCTGGTTGGCTATTCTATTGAAGTGAGTGTCAAGTATCACCCGGTCGTATCTATTGACGACTTGTAGTTTTTCAAAAATGACTAAATATCTATCACCTTACGCAACAAAATCCCCAGGTTTCTCGCTCGCCGATGGTTTCGCCATGAACTAACACTGGAGAAACGTCGACGGACACAAACATCTGCGCATCTGACACATATATAAATATGTAAAACAGACGACACATTCAGAGTCGCAACTTCAACAAAAACCTACATCAAATTGAATCACCTCGCCGGTTTGTAGATCTGGTGCATCTCGTGCGCCGATCGAAATCTCAAGTTCTATTCATGGTTTTGGGCTATGTCCTTTTGCAACTTCGCCTCTGCATCCACATCCTTTCTTGCCCTTTGATAAAATTTATCAAGAATAGCAGCAGGTACTCTATTGAGCTGCTCTTTTGGGAAAATGCGTAGCAAAGTCCACGCGAGATCTAGTGACTCAAAAATTGTGCGCGACTCAAATGGCCCTTAACTAAGGAATTGCCTCTCGAATTTATCAAGAAACTCAAGCGCTAGTTTATCTTCTGCAGAGAGAGCCTCTTCCCCAACTACAGCTCTCATTCCGGCCACATCTTTACCTGTAGCGTACTTCGCGTATAATTGGTTTGAGACATCAGCGTGATCCTTTCTTGTCATGCCGTCTCCAATAGCAGACTTCATTAAACGAGAGAGGGATGGTAAAACATTGATTGGCGGATAAATGCCTCGATTGTGAAGGGATTGGTCAATAAATATCTGGCCTTCTGTGATGTAACCAGTTAAATCGGGGATGGGGTGAGTGATGTCGTTATTCGGCATGGTAAGAATTGGTAATTGCGTGATGGAGCCTTTTCGCCCAGTAACACGACCAGCGCGCTCATAGAGGCTTGCCAAATCAGTATACATGGACCCGGGGAACCCACGGCGACCGGGCACTTCCTCTCTTGCCGCTGAGATCTCGCGGAGGGCCTCGCAGTAGGCGGTCATGTCGGTAAGAATTACGAGAACATGCTTTTCAAGCTGGTAAGCAAAGAACTCGGCGGTTGTAAGAGCCAGTCGGGGGGTGATGATGCGCTCGATTCTAATATACCCTATTAGTGCCTAGTCTTGTAAGCGTCGGAACGAGAATTTACGTGGGATCATTTGCTAGGTTCAGAAAGAGGGTGACACGCTCCATGCTTCCATTTTCCTCAAAATCCCTAGTAAAGAACCTAGCTGTTTCTCGGTTTACCCCCATGGCACCGAACACAATCGAGAAGTTGTCTTCATGGCCATCGTGGACGCCTTTATTAGTGACGCCATGATGTTTAACTAAACTCGCCTGTCGGCATATCTGGGCAGCAATCTCATTATGCGGTAGCCCAGAGGCCGAGAAAATGGGAATCTTTTGACCACGGGCAATCGAGTTCATGGTATCAATAGCGGAAATACCAGTTGATATCATTTCTTCGGGATATTCCTAATGGCCTGTCAGAAAGATGCGTTTCAACTTGGCATCCGCAGCCACATACCCGAGAATAGGGATTGATAGCACTCCCATTAATATCGATATAATCTTCGGGGAGCACCTTTGGCCCTTTGTCGATTACTTTGCCAGACCCATCGAATACACGTCCCAGCATGTCCTCTGCTACACCAAGTTTCATGCTTTGACCCGAGAACCTAACCTTGGTCTGCATTGGTACAAAATTAGCATGGCGCAGACCTGGCTCGAGGCATTTCTTGGTACCTTGCTGACGTCTATTCCAGACGTGCCCTCGAAAACCTATCATGTTTTGTGAATCATGTGTTGCGAATCAACCAACGTTGGTAGAGTGGGTAGATTTACTTGAACGACGGCTCGGTCGCCTGATAATTGCTGTCACATACTTTGCTTCAGACGTCAAACTTGGATGGGGCGTGGACTAACCTCGTCCTTCCAACACCTTGCCCGACCTCTCAGATCCATCTCCAAGGGTCAAGGTGACGATTTCATCATATATTGGAAACTTGACCTGGACGAGTTTAATGAAGGCGTCGAAAGAGGCCCGTGATACTTACATTTTCTACTATGACGAGGGGACCACTAACGCCATTGACGGTATTATACTGCACCCTCGGTCGCACCGAATAGGAGGGCTCTCGCGCATCTGCCATGGAAAGTTCTGGATGGAATCAAGGGGTTGGAACAGAGGTCCAATGTGTATGGACGGACGTGGTGCAATAAATGGCGAAGTAGTGGTCCAAGTATAGCTGATGCGGTGCAACCGAGTCATATGAGATGATGGCTGGCATTCTGGGATGGCGAGCAGTATAACGCCCGCAGTCATTCGCGCAGAGGGGGAGAATATCTGTGCGATATGAAGAGAGGCAACCTTTTGCCGACTCAATTTCACCGCCGCCAAGCAAGTGCCGATGTGTAGTCCTGGGTTTCCGACACTTGGATACCGATGTATTATGATGCGAACAATCAAGGGGCAATGTGATTGTCGCTAGCACATGGCAGCCTGTGCATGTACCGCCGACGTATGTATGGTGCGACTTGATGCCATGTACATATCAATTGCATGAGCCCAAGTCTCAATGACGGCCGGAACGTGACCAGGACGGAGCTCCTTAGCATCATTGATGAGAGCGGGCACGGGTTCTTGTGGACCGGCGGCATTGATTCGGGTGGATTGACCGTTGACGGCATGGCACCAGAGCGGATGGCGATTGGCGCGGACTTTCAATGTTCAACAAATGATGTCGTCAACCAGAGCCGTTGTGTTGCCTGCTCAATGCTACCTTCCCAGGCAGGGGTTTTGGCTGATGGAAATCAGCCAAACAGGCATGGGAACATTGAATGGAAATCCCCGCCGCTGTCCCCGGGCCCGGTTTAGCAATGCGACATAGCAATAGAGCTTCATGGGGCCCCAGCCCGCAAAATAATAACCTCGAGCCGTTACACAACTATCTGCATAATGAACGTGCACCGGTTGACGTCAATTGTGACCAATGAGTCTGGTACTCGGTAAAGCCGCGCAAACACTGTCTGGCAGCACTAGCTTTATAGTACCAACCAAGGGTAATCAGAAGCCGCCCTACCCGGAAGACATGCATGAAGAAGAATACACCGTGTCGCTTGAGACTACCCAACGCATGTACACACCCATCAATTTTACACCGACGCCTTTCGTGACATCCACACCCATGGCCCTAATCTCACAGTATTCAAATCCCGGACAGTGTAGAATTGGCTGCGATCGTACTGTAAATGGCTGTACAAGACGAGGTCATGTACAATTTAGGCCTTGACTGTGTCGGGTAGCCAAGAGTAATATAACAAAAAGGAGTGAGACTAATAAGAGATAGCTATTATAAAAAGCGTGTAAAGACTAAAAGGTACTTGATAACGTGATAAAATTTCGTATTAATTTACGTTATAGTTATAAAATTATTCCTCTTCTATTTACTTTACTTGAATTATAATTTGTAATTATTACTATAAAACCTCGTATCCGTATCAAAGACCTTATAAATAGCCCCTATAAATGATCTTATTAGGTTACTTTGAGCTAAACTCATAAAGGGCGGATTGTACAAGTTATACACAAACGCATATGAATTCCGATGGAAGCAAATACGTACCTAGGTAAACAGTGTGAAGAAGGCGTTGTCTTATCCCTGATCGCCATGGTAGGGTAGCACTGCTAGCACGTATTTGTCTTTTGCCACGTCAATTGAAACCATCCCACGGCAATTTTGAGAGTAGCAAACTCGCGGCAAAGCCTTCAATAGCCGACATGCTGGGGCTCGGCCGCTCGGATAGCCATCAATATTTCCACCCCCTCCTTTGCTGTGCTGGTCTAGGGCTATTAGAAGACCAGGGGCAAGTACCGTTGACAGTATACAGCCTAGATTGTTATAGCCTCAGGGTACGTTTCCACCGAACGCATCATGATAACATGTCTATTTTAGACATCCATATTGGTGATGGACAACCAAGGCCAAAATTGACCCACCAATCGTCAATGTTGCGGCCAATGACCTTGTGCACGGCAACTTCACCTACCTACTCGTGATCCCATAGAGGTGCCGGGCATTCATCCTCCTGGAGAAAGAAGAGAAGAAAGAAGCTGCCACTCATTATATCTTTGCTGCTGCTGCATTTCAGTCCCAAGATGAGGGCTATACATAAGTTTCTATCCGGGTCGCGTTCAAGCAGAAGTTATTCTGGAGGCAGTAACCGATCCCCAAACCAGGCCAATGAAGCAGCACAGCAGCCGTCAACTGTCGAAAATGGCCAGTTTCCTATGGAACAAGACTCGAAAGAGACGAGCAGCAGTTGCAATCCATATGGACATCTCCCACCACATCATGCCGAAATGCTCGAGCGACAAGTACAAGTGCCAACTTATCGAGGGAGCATTTTCCAGTTATATCGCTATGCCTCTCACCATGACATTATCATCATGATTGTTGCAGCCGTCTGTGCCATGGCCTCTGGGGCCGCCTTGCCAATCATGACAATTATTTTTGGCGGTTTGCAAGGCACTTTCCAAGACTTCTTTAACAATACCGTTCAGCCTAGTCAGTTTCGAGACGAGATGACAACCTATGTCTTGTATTTTGTGTATCTAGGCATTGGGCAATTTTCCGTCACTTTTCTGTCCACTGTTGGTTTCACCTACCTCGGAGAGCATCTGACGGGAAAATTCAGAGAGCGCTACTTGCAAAGTTGTATACGCCAAAACATTGCCTTTTTCGATAATACGGGTGCTGGTGAAATCACAACACACATTACCGCCGATATGAATCTAATTCAGGACGGTATTTCCCAGAAAGTAGGGCTGACTTTGGCTGCCATTGCCACGTTTGTTTCTGCGTTTGTGATTGGGTTTGCCAATAGCTGGAAGCTCACTCTTATGCTGTGTTGTACCGTTGTTGCTTGGATCATTACCACTACCCTAACCACGAGGTTGATGGTCAAGAATACCATCAAGTCTCTTGCTGCGTATTCTGAAGGGGGTAACCTCGTGGAAGAGGTTTTGACCTTTATACACAGCACCACTGCCTTTGGAAACCAGGACCACTTGGCCAAAAAGTATGATGCACACCTCGCAAAGGCAGAGCATTACGGCTTTCGTGCCAGGACAGCCACCGGACTAATGATTGCCGGACTGCAAATCGTCATGATCCTTGGGTATGCTCTCGCGTTTTGGCAGGGTAGCAAACAGCTTATCCAAGGAGAGCTGCCAGTGTCAAAACTTCTGACCGTCCTCTTGTCCGTCCTAATCGGGGCGTTTGCCTTGGGCAATGCTGCCCCAAACGTACAAGCATTTACTACTGCAGCGGCTGCTTCGAGAAAAGTCCTTGCCACCACAGATCGTGTCTCCCCCATTGATCCTATGGCAAGCTCCGGGATTATTTTGGATCAGGTTTCTGGCCACCTAAGCTTCCAACATATCCATCACATTTATCCCTCAAGACCAGGTGCACCCGTCATCGCCGACTTGAGTTTGGATATTCCAGCCAAGAAGACCACTGCCATAGTTGGAGCTTCAGGATCCGGAAAAAGCACAATTATAGGCCTGCTTGAACGGTTCTACGATCCTGTCGAGGGAACGATACGTCTGGACGGTCATGATATACAGAGCCTAAACTTGAAATGGTTCCGAGCACAGATGGCCTTGGTCAGCCAACAGCCTGGACTCTTTGGGACCACCATCTTTCAAAATATTCGACATGGTTTAATTGGCACAGCATTCGAACACGAAAGTCAGGATTCTCAGAGACAGCGCGTTATTCGTGCAGCAAAGGCGGCTTTTGCACATGATTTTATTATCGCTCTTGACAAGGGTTATGATACGCATATCGGCCAGCGTGGTTCCATTCTCTCTGGAGGCCAGAAACAACGAATTGCGATTGCACGAGCGATAATATCGGACCCCAAAAGTAAGTTCAATTCAAATACACCCCAAAACATGTGGACTAACTCGACCATAGTTCTACTCCTTGATGAGGCTACTTCTGCTCTGGATAGTGTGTCTGAGCAAGCCGTCAAGGCTGCGTTGCAAGTTGCCGCAACAGGACGTACTACTATCATTATAGCCCATCGCTTGTCGACCATAAAACACGCGGATAATATTGTGGTCATGGCTGAAGGTCGCATTGTGGAGCAGGGGACTCATGAGGAACTTCTGAATAATAATGCGGCCTATTTGGAGCTAGTTCAAGCTCAAAATGTTGGATCAAGTGTTGACGAAACACAAGATTCCAGCGTATCCTCGCCAGGATTTGAAAAACAGACTTCGTATAAGCAGGAAACTACTGCAGGATCTCATGACGAGATCAAATCCTCCAGGTTGAGCAGAGATGACCTCGGCGGACAGACAAATCGCGACAGTTTATATGCGCTAATATCTTTTATTCTGTCTATAAACAAATCGCAATGGAGTTTAATGGTAATCGGGTGCATGCTCTCTGTCATTTGTGGGCTTGGAAACCCTTCTTCAGCTGTCTTCTTCTCAAAGCAGATATCAACCCTATCCCAACCTATTCCACCAAATGAGCCTGGCAAGATAGAAAAAGATTCTGATTTCTGGAGCACCATGTACGTCATGCTAGCTTTTGTTCTTGGCATCTCGTTTGCGGCCCAAAACTTGGCATTTGCAAAGAGCTCTGAGCGGCTCGTACGTCGCATTCGACATGCTGCCTTTCGAGCCATGTTGAGGCAAGACATGTCCTTCTTTGACAACAAGCAGAACACAACCGGCTACTTGACTTCCTTCCTGGCAACAGAAGCAGCCCATATTGCCGGATTAAGCGGCACCACTCTGGGAACTTTGATTGTTTCCGTCACAACACTCATCGCAGCCTGCTCGCTATCCATCGCCGTTGGATGGAAACTCTCCCTGGTTTGCATCGCGACTCTCCCGATTCTTGTGGGCTGTGGCTTTCTGCACGTATGGCTGGTAGCTAAATTTCAGCGGCGTGCTAGAGCTTCATATGACGAATCTGCCAGCTATGCCGCTGAGGCTGTCTCGGACATGCGCACTATTGCTTCGCTGGGACGAGAAATGGACGTGCTAGAGGAGTATCGCACGCTGGTGCGGACGCAGCTTCGCCAGAATATCCTCTTTATTCTCAAACCTTCTGCGCTTTATGCTGCTTCTCAATCTTTTCTCTTTTTTTGCTACGCCCTTTGCTTTTGGTGGGGAGGCACTCTGATATCCCGTCGCGAATATGACATGTTTCAGTTTTTTTTATGCTTTATGGCTGTCCTCTTTGGCGCTCAGAATATTGGGTTAATTTTTGCTCATGCTCCAGAGATGGGTAAGGCGTATACTTCTACGCAGAAGCTGAAGAAGTTACTCGATCAAACGCCCACGATTGACCCTTGGTCGGACGCCGGTGACTCTGTGAAGGACGTTGCAGGCTCATTGGAGTTTCAAGACGTACACTTTACGTATCCTGGGCAACAAGACCAGAGACTTGTATTAAAAGGTCTCAACATCAAAATACATCCCGGTCAGTATGCCGCTTTCGTCGGAACGTCTGGATGTGGCAAGAGTACTGCGTTCAAGATGATTTCTCGCTTCTATGATCCCCAGTCCGGAGCTGTCTTATTCGACGGAAGGGATATCCGCAAACTCAACATTCGACAATATCGAAACCAATTCGGTCTCGTAAGTCAAGAGCCAGCACTCTATCAAGGTACCATCAAGGACAATATTTCGCTTGGATGTCCAGATGGCCAGGTGACCGACAAGGCTATTGAATCGGCCTGTCGCGAGGCAAACATCTATGACTTTATTGTGTCCCTCCCTGATGGTTTCAATACTCTTGTGGGTGTCAGAGGAGGGCTGCTGTCTGGTGGCCAGAAGCAGCGAGTCGCAATCGCTCGTGCCATTCTCCGAAACCCACGGGTGTTGCTTCTCGATGAAGCAACTTCAGCTCTTGATTCGGAATCGGAGACGGTTGTTCAAGCGGCACTTGATAAGGCTTCAAGAGGGAGAACTACTATTGTTATCGCACATCGCCTTAGCACTATTCGGAAGGCTGATGTTATCTTTGTCTTTGATGACGGCAAGGTCGTGGAGATCGGGACACATTCTCAGTTAATTGAAAAGGCGGGCAAGTATGCGGAGCTCGTGAGTATACAGAGTCTTGCATAGTATCTGGCAAGTTGATGACGTCGTATTTTTATGTACTATAATTGCATACGCAAGGATTTGCCGTAGTGACGAAACTTTTGTCTTATCGGGCTCCTACCCCTGCGATCTGCATGCAATCTACCCGACTTGTTGGTCCAGTTCCTACAGATAATCGAAACGGCTTGTAGAGTGCTATAGATATTCTATATAGGTGGGATTGAACCATCAGACCAGGGACCCTAACTCCATGACAAACCCAGACCGGCGGACCCAGAGCCGTCGAACCTAGCCCGACAGAGCGGAGCGATCTTGTCGCGTTGTGCTGTTGCTATCCTTGCATGTTGATGTGTCTCTGCATGAACTAAAGTACCAGACATGCGAAAGTCCCCTCAGGTGCTCTTTTATAAGTACATAAGGGAAGTCCCCACCCTAAAGGTTATCCAAGTCAACAGCTGTATCCGACAGGTCTAGGTCTGTCTGTTTGTTAGCCACACTGGGGATGAATGGATTGAACACAACACGGTATTCCTACAAATTGGAAACTGTCTGTCCACAATCTTATATTGTGATTTTAAAAAAGGTCTACACTCCGCCTTCACGTTAAATTATCCTCGCCCCCTACCCAGTCCAGGCGGACGGATCTGAGTGACTTCAACAGTTGGTCAACATCCTGGCTTCCATATTCTTGATTGCGCAATAAGCTGTCTGCGATCGGATTCACCGTCTCCAAAAGAGCCATCAGGGCCGTCTTTGAATTTTGAATAGCGCGTATTATGGCTTTAATCATATCTGTGGTGACTGTGGTATTATTGCTGTAGTAGTTTCGTTTAGTATATGCTTCCATTTCAGGGCAGCACTGTAAAAAAAAAGGGCACAACCATACATGGTTCCTGCAAACCTTGATGAGCATAGGATTAGTATGCTGGGCCCCAACACGTCTACCAGCATCCACCATCTTTTCCCAAATCGTTTTTGGTCGTGAAACTTTGCTCGTAGCTCAGCCTTTTGTCGAGAGTTGGCAGTAGTCCATTCGGGATGCGCATTTTCAAGGATGCTATCGATGATGGAACTAATACTTCCCCTCCCAACTCTTGATGTAGGTTTCGGATATCTAGATGATCGGGCATTCCATTGACGACAAGTTTCTTCATACTTTAAATGGAGGAGAACCAGTGCTACTCGGCTCCGGATCGCATCATCTCGTATCCGCATATCCAGTCGACAGACACGCAAATATAATACTTGTAAGCTGTCATACATATTCATGCCTGCTGTCTGATCCAAGGGCCCTGAGGTTTGCCACAAGCCGCCTTGGGCCCAGCGTCCGAGGTTGATCTCCAAGAACCGGAAGTAGTCGGTTCGAATGCTGGTACGGGCCGCAGAAATCGCCTTGAATGCAGGCGTATCGACCAAGAGACCAGCCGTCTCGGCAACAGGATTTGCTCCATTGTTGGTGGTGAAGTGGCTAGTGCTACAGAAACTGGTTGCCGACGAAACGACGCGGGACGATGCACTGCTCCTGCGGCGGCGCACCTTGTTGTCTTTTCTAGCTTGCCGCGTATTAAGCCCGCCGTATTGCGCATCAAGAGTAGTAGTCGAAGACCTGGTCAGCTCCATGATCATGAAATCGCCCTCAGGATTGGTAGACTGAAGGGTTTGTATCGTCTCTATCATCTCAGATTGCCGATCCCTTGGATCTTGACTCACATCGCCATCCCTGTTCTCTTCGTAGGGAACCGTCCCGGTATTTGGTGCTGTACAATACTTTAGCAAATTCATTCCCGGCGGATAATAAACCAATCTTCATCTTCGTCTAGTTTGGATGTGGAGTGTCAAATAAAGGTACATACTATTATGAGATGACGTGTGGGATACCTCACTGTAGGTCCTTTTGTCATCAGATCGTTGGTCCCTCGTCGACACTGGAGTACGGATGCATGCCTATAAAGAGGCCATATTGGTCAACTGTGTCCATGTAGGCTAGAACTTTGCAGCTGGATGCAAACCTGGTATAAGTTGTTGACAGAAGCAGCAACCCTTTCTTGCCTCATTGGGCGGCTTTGCATTTGACATGCCATGTCCTCAGCATAGTCTGTGCTCTTATTGCTTTGAGGATAAGCGATACCGTTCTCATTTTCATCAACAATACCATTGGCTATGATGTCGTTTGGGATAGCCGTACTTGGAACTACCTCATATGGGGCTGAGCTTGTAGTTGGGACTAGGCAGCTGCTATGCTTCGCAGGTGCCGAGCAAGGATTCCAGGACGCCTCTGGGCTCAAATACGACTGTGCGATATGGTCTTGTGTTTCGTTGCTACCCAATATTATGCCGCTTAGTCGAGTCGTTGGAAAAGAGGGGGTTTGTTCTCAAAAGAGGAGCTCACCATGGCCGCTGTTCGCATTCAAGCACCAGTACAGGTTTGACGGACACGGTATTCCCGACAACGACCTGCTCTGGATGGATCCTGAAAGGACTCAGGCGTTTAGCAAGCATACTAATCGTGGTTATATCACTTTCATCAAGGAGGGATTTTATGGCATCAACGAAGAGACTAATATCATCCAAAATGGATGTAGAGGCTGCCAAAGACGGCTGTTCTGGATACCACTCCATTATGGCTGACGGGGGTGAGCCTGGTCATGCAGAGCGGTTGCCCCCAGATTAACAATACTTTGTTGACAATATTCGGCTCAGCCACCAGGCTAGGAATGGTCTTGCGAACAGCTGGCTTGGCGTTTAATGGGTTTGTACACGCCAGCTTGGGGCGATTTTAGTACTCTGGTTTCTTTTATATATTTTGCACGGCCTCTATTTCGGGGGCCTAGCACAGGAAAACACTTGGTAGAATAGGCAACTGGATTGTACGAGCGTGGCTGTAAACTTGGCGAGAAGAACTTGGCCAGCAGTGCCATGCGATGGCAGTTACTCTCATTGGATAACGGTGATGGGAGCACTAGACCAAATTAGAGCAGGCCACACAGGTGGCAAGCATGGGTCAGAGATTACGGAGTAGTAATATGTCCAAGCATGTATTAGACTGGTAGATCAAAACCGGGTCGCGCCGTCATGTTCGGAAAACAAATCCTCAACGGCTTCGAGGCACGACGCCCTTCCTGCAAGGCACCTGCGGGCCATGTGTGGTACACTATTTCGTCTCGGCAGTTTTATCTCTCCAAATGAAGGCACGTTGATTAGAGTTGACATGTACAGTCTGGTCTGGTGCAAATTACATGGTAGATGACGTTACCCAGACAGTCTCATACTATGCGGGGTCAAGTATTCCCGGCGCAGTCATGGCAGGGTACAAAGACTAGGGCAAGTTGTCTAGAGTCAAAGCCTCGAAGCTAAAGCTAATAGGAACGCAGTTAGCCGCGAGCAAGTTTCCAAAGTTTAAGCACCTGCTGGCCAGGGTCAAGTGTATCCTTGTCCATCGGGGATTTTTTTGGCCTCATGGCGTGGAAAGTAGGGGAGTAAAATATGCACTATGTACAATGCGGTGCCATAAGTTCCTCATGGAATATTCCATGTGTCGCCGCCCCGGGCCGCGTACAAGGCTAGGGTTTGTTTCAAGTGGGTTGGCAGCCTTATCTGACCACTTAGATGCCTTCCAATACAGGATAGAGTTCGTATTAACATGTCCCGAGGCATATCGGATGGGGTCTGTTGAATGAGGCTGGGGGCCACGTAAGAGTGGGCAATTGCCGACGATAAACTTGGGGTAGCAACTCACATGCATAGCCCGCGTGTCTTGGTTGGTTGTTTCCCGTAACATCCGTAATTTGTAATTCATCCCACCCAAAGGGCGTTTATATAACACTGCGCTCGGTGAAAGTAGCCGGGTGGAGTCTAGGTTTAGCGTCCATAAAACAATACTGCAAAAGTTTTCCAAAGTCGAGGCGCAAAACTAGCCAGGCTACTAGGGGTGTGAATAGGGCCGAAGGTGTTGAATCCCCAGCTCTTGACCGAGAAATGGATTATTGTCGTATCCAGGAACCCCCGACACCCTCGTGTTCCTCGACTGTTTGGCACGCTATTATCAAAAGTCTTGTATTATGCCTAGGCTGTGCCAAGCAATCGTGCCGTGGGACAATTAACACGGTTGAGCGTCCCGCTGTCAATAAAGAGGTCAACTGGTCTTGTCCAGGGTGATTACTCACAGGGCGGCAATTCTTGTTCGCATGTTGTTCGTTGAATAGCTCTTGGCAAAACTTGGACCCGGGCTTGGAGGCATCACGTCTATACCTGCAACGTTCTATTGTCTTGGTGGTTACGAACCCTGGCTGCAGTTTCTCAGCATGGGGGAAAGAGTCGGTCTTGCGGCAGGGAATCTTCTGAATGTTTGGCTTATTAGCCGTGCCCTCTTCCAACCATGCTCAAGCCTCATTCTCTCGCGCTTGACCCTTGTCAGACATGAGTCCATGACGAACCAGACTGTGAGCAGATTGCCAGAGTGCGAAGCGAGCCCGCGGCCAGAGCCTTTGAGTTAGTATAAGCCCTCTTGCATTTCCTTGCCCGTGCGCAACCCGCCCTTGTCGCCAAGCCAACTATTGAACCTCCAGTCCGCAACCAACCATGCTGGGACTAAACGGCATCGCCAGAGATTCACCTGCCCACAAGCTGCGATGGTCTCGCTTAGTTCCCGGCGACGGCTCTGCTACGGCCGACGACTACATACGGCGCGTCAAGGCCGGTAGTCTATGCATGTATTTTTCTCAGGCTCGCTTCGGACAGCCCCTTTGAGCTCTCGGAGTGTCTCGGTACATCAACCTTCAGGGACATTGGACCAGCAGCATCAACTATTGGCTTGACACAATCACAACCCAGACCACCATTATTCACACTACCGCCATCAACACTCGCAACAGCAGCACTGGGAGCACTACTATGAGCAGCCGTAGCACCACAGAGTCAACTCTGCACCAGCCAGGCATACTCCAGGAGTCCCAATGGACAAATGCGTCGCATGTAGTGTCGCGATAAACAAAGAGCATCCTGTTCTGGATGACGAGGCTGAGGCTGTGAAAGACGTCTTATCCAGTCTATTCTCCCTGACTGTCTTCATATATTCTTATAGCTCTTATGTGTATAATCAGTCACACGCTATGCGAACCCAACTGGACCCAAGATTAACTGCCGAGCATAGCAGGTCAGCACAGCAGCCGTTGGCTCATGAAGCCGTGCCAGCGGTCCATGACTGTCCGAGTATCCAAGCCGTCATGAGGACGAATCACTCTCTCAGAAGTGTCATTCGCCAATGAAGGAGATCTCACTTGGAACAAGAAGAGTCTGCGCCGCTAACGGGCTTGCCATTATTCGGTGACACAAATAGTAGCAACAGTGAAAACACGGGTAGCAAATGCCTTTACAACGTCCCTACATGCACTCAAGTAATAACAGTGTAATTTCCAAAAACCCAAACGAAATTTTGAAAGACCCAAATACTTGCTGCATGGAGTCCCTAAATAGCTGCCGATTGGCACCAAATCTGGCTATGAACTGCTATCCCGAGGTCCTCAACATTTACACCATGATGTTTAACATGACAGAACTACTATCAGCTACTATTAATCCAGCATACCAGCCACAAATGTATCGGCTCTCGTCTGAGAGGAATCGTAAAGCTTGATCGTTGCTGTTTTTTGCCTTTATCTAGCTCTTTAAATATTTTACAGTATTTCCTAAATATGTAATACATATATAGCTACGGCCTTGTATTGCAACGAGTTTTGGTAGGTATATAGTAAAAGATCGCTATTCAAATAGTTCAAGACTTGGTTTAGCTCCAAGTTTTACTATTTTATAGACTCGATATCAGTTTGCTTCACTTTGCTGGTGTCTTTATAGCACTCTAAACACTCACACTAAACAGTCACGCATGCGTCAAGTATCTTGCGAGTGCAGAGGCCGTGGCCGCCAACGCTCAACGTGTTATCTGCGGGCATAGAAAGATACCGGCGATTATAGCAGGTAGCTTCTTGAATATCTTGGCTCGGAATAGCATCAACAATGCGCTTCCAACTCTTGAGGCTCCGCGATTAGTGGAGCACCTTCATGCTAGGTTTCCTCTATTAAACAGGATACCTGTTGAGTCAAAAAGACAATCATAGGTGGAATAGTTTCCCTGAGAGCAATCAATATCCCTCAATTATAGTCAAGAAATGAGTACACACTCAAGAGACCGCTCTCCACACCAATCTTTTCTGCCAGCTCTGCGCTAAGTAAGGTTCAACTACTAAAGCAGATAATAAGCCAGTTTCCACCCAATAACAGCCAGAAGGAGCTGGGGGTGCTAATAATAGTTACAGTTAATATGTAATAACAAATAGGTGGCCCTACATACATACCAAGTAGCCAATCTACGCAGAGTTTACCTAGGCTCTTCTAAAGCGATAAATACACTTACGGCCGCTCTCAACAAAACAACAGCATGTTCTTTTAATCTTGTGGTCCAGTACGATGGATTCAACCTGGTCCTCCAGCGCTTTATATTAGGTTGTATTATCACTTATTTCGAGTCCGAAGTAAACGAGTCTTCTTTGCTTTACGGAGTTCAAGGTACCGGGTAGGTGCCGCATCGCAGATTCCTTGCCCATCGTAATTCTAGGGTTGTGCGAGGTTGTGCCATGCCCCTCAAATAGATTAGCTACTCTGATACAAGCATATACTTTGTCGACTTCCAGTCTCCAGAGTAAAAGAGACATGGAGCATCGGCTGCATGCGTGTCATTACGAATGGTAGGTCATACGTGCCTCGTCGTCATGGGGCGAGGGAAGACATGTCAAGCATTAATATTGATGTGTTATTCAAACAAAGCAGAAACATTGCCGCAGCTCAGTCTGTGTTTACTCAGTTCTTATGCTTCGATGTCGTCGGTCAGTTCTAGGGCAACCAAAAAGGTCCCCAAAGTCGCTTTATACAAGAGTACCGGTACTTTAGAGTGACAGCCTCCAGTCGTACTGTAGCAAGAGAGCAAACCACTCACATTCTCATAGCTAGGGGTTGGCTGTAACTGTGACATCTGTTGTGCGACTGCCACGCAAAATCTGCCTCGACGAAAGCATGTTACGCCTCACTTATGGGTAAGATTTGCGGCTTGTATTGTGACAGCGCAATGACCAATAAACAATCTGTCGTCGGAGTCGCGGGACCGAGAATTATAGCGTCTGCGGTACGATTAATTTTTCCTACACATGAGCTTAAAAGCAAGGCCCGGAACAACCCATATCCCGAGGACTCAGTTTTATATTGCCTTGAGGCTCGTCATGACAAGTCTTGCTTTTGAGCTCCATCTCCATGTTGATTGAATCATCGCCCATATCTTGTCTACCCCATACCTTTCGCCAACTCCATCCCATCTCTCAGCGACAATGGCATCACCCAATACCACTCCCCGAATCGTCGCTCGCGTTAGCTTCTCAGATAAGTACTTCCGTCGCCGAACTGTATGAGCGCTTGACAGCCCGGGGAATAGCATCCCCATCCTTTGCCGAGGACATTCCTGAATACCTCCCTGCTAATGTATCCCATCTTCGGGATGCTGTCCTTGACGCGACTGCCGAGCTACACGAGCTGCTCCTGGAGCCTCTGATGATGCTCTGTAAATTGAGCGCTGTAGGAATTTCTCGGCTTTGGCTGGTCTCTTTTCATGCGTTCATCGTCTCAAGATCTCCAACCTCGCAATCATTGACGCAATCTGCCGATTCCATATTGCGGATATAATACCTCCAGGTGGCCAGGTCTCCTTTGGAGATATTGCCGAAAAAGCAGGCCTGGAGACCCCGGTTGTTAGACGCCTACTTAGGAACGCCACGGCCATGTGTATGCTGAGAGAATCGGAGCCTGGCATGGTGGCACATACAAACATCTCCAAATTCTTGTCTCATCCGTGCATCAACGCATGGGTCACCTTTGAAGGCAAAGATGCGCTTTGCGTCTGCGATGCAAGCAGCCGTGGACCATGTTCCCGGTTACGCCGTCGTAGCTGTTTCCAAGGTCTACGTCTGGGCATCCCTTGGCAACGCGTATATCGTCAACATTGGGGGATCTAGAGGTCAAGTTACCATAGAACTGGCCAAGAACTTTGGGAACATCAAGCTCCTTGTCCAAGACGCGGCCACGGCTATTAAAGGCGCCGACGATGTTCCCGAACAACTGAAAGAACGCGTCTAATTCATGAAATATGACATGGACCTTTTTGATCCGCAGACGGTACAGGCTAACGCCTGTCCTTTTCGCATGGTTTTCCGCAATTGGGGCAACAAATACGCTCTCCAAATCTTGAAAGCGTAGATACCGGCCCTCCGACCGGGAGCGAAGATCCTTATTCAGGATGCATGCATGCCAGAGCCAGGCACTATTCCATTATGCAAAGATTGAGTTCAAAGGTATGCCGTCAGATGTTAATACAAGTCATGATGAAGAAGCATCCCTGCTGACGGTTACGAAATAGGTCGGTGGACATGAGTCTGAAATGCTTTTTTAATAGTCCCGACAGATATTTGGACGAATGGAAAGCTCTGCTCGCAGCCGCCGATGAACGCTTTGTCCTCCATCGGATTCATGTTCCCAAAGATTCTTTGTTAGGCATCATAGATATTTACTGGGACGTGTCTGGTACTGCAGAAGCATAAATCTGCATCTGTCAACCCTGAGAGGACAAATCCCCGACTCCACGCGACTGGGTCATTTCAATGATGAGTGCACAACCTGGATGCTAGTCGAGCTGCAGAAGCCATTTAGTCGTTATCACTATCAAGTATGAAGAAACTACTGGATTCATGGCAGTAAAGAAGCCATCGCTTCTAGATTCGACAAAATGTTTGCGTTTTGAGCTACGGGACCTATCTCTTGAACTGTGCGGAGCGTTTCAAACTGCGGCTATATTTGTGAGGTCAACGGTGCTTTTGACAATACCCCCCGTTGTATCAATAGTCGCGAGCCACGGCGTGCCACTTTTGAACTCATCACTCACTCAAGATTGCCGGTCTCAGCTAATAAAAATATATCTTTCTTTATACACCACGTGTGACAAGGGCCTAGTATTTAGGGGCTTAGAACAATGTTCATATTCAGGCTAATACTTTGCTTTGATATCAAAAGTTCTTGGTTTTCCTTAAGGCCCTAAGGGCGGAAGACCTTTATTTATATCAAGAGGCGGTGAGGCAACTTTCCCTAGGTCTCGTGATCAGAGCCCTTGTGTAACTATCGTCGGGTTCAAGGTTCGGCCCGTGCCTTCATGGCAACGTGTCATCCGTGTAACACCACGTCAAGCCATTTAAGGCCCGCTTCTACCTCAAGTCTGTCCACAGACTTTGGTAAGCATACCCAGTGTGCAGAACATATTCCCCTGTTCTACCTCTCCCTAGGTCTAACAAGAAACTGTATTGGCCGATTAGCGGTAAATGTCCTTTAATGGCAGGTAGCACTAGTATGTATGAAGCGGTCAATAATTTCCATTTTGGGAAGCTGTGGTGTAACCCACATGCCAAGTGCAAAGCCTTGCTCAACACCATGCATCTATTATAAAGGTCTGTATGATGCCGCCCCCGCGATATGTATTCCCGAAAGTAAATACAGGAATGTAATAATTACTTGGAGGGTGCTAGACGTATAATTTCCCGGAATCTAACGTTGTTGTCTCGGGATATGCTATCCTTTTTTGTTGGAATTATTAGAATCCTGGATTTCGCGCACAACCCCACCAGAAGCCTAGTTGCATGTCACTTACGTCGGAGCAAATTATTGCACGGTGCAATTCGTGTCCCATGGTGTCAAGTATACTTCCGCGCTCGTGCCCTCTGTTCTTTCCATCAGTTAAGCCCTGGGCACCTTCAATGTTGTCGTCAGATTTGCGCACCACCTTTGTAGACTCGCAATGATCGACTCCAACCAGACTGATGTCCTCTGAATCCACCGCTATGGCCAAGTTTTCCCCCCACCGTTAATATGAACGACCCTGGCCGCGGGCCTCTGATCATTGGCTAGGCGTGCACATGTGGACATTACTTACGGTGGAGGATTGATCATGTTAGCTGCTGGGGTAGGCATCTCACGACAAAGACGTCATTCTCGCGGAATGCCGATATACGAGCTCCGTAGATACTCAACCTTGCTTGCGTCGCATGTCTCACCCTGCTTGTTCCTCCTTGTTTCTAGTAAATTAAGCTGGAGATGCTCGTACTATGACGGACAGCTTTAAAATAATAGAAGTTGCTCACAGTTGAGAGTGATAAGGGTCTCAACCTGATTGCTGTCCGGGTAAGAGCTTCTCTCTGGGGTTGCTTCGTTTGCGGCTCATGTAGCCTTGGCCTACATATGTAGTTTGGCCTAAAGCCCTTGTGCGAATTGACTGCTGTCGTTTATCTTCTGACCACTCACTCAAGGTCTCCCCCATGAGCACATGACCCGAACCAGCAGGTATCAAACATAAGCTTACACACTATTATGGCATCCTGAGAGAGCCAACCATGATACATGCAAGGCTGACAAAGGCTTAGTGGCTGGTGCTCAAGAAATACTCTCTCAATACCAACACGACGAAAGGTTAAATAATTGTACCTATCACCAGTGCAGTTGCTGCGTACTAAGCAGGATTGCAAAAGTCTCTTGCAGTCGAATTCTATTGTCATTTAGCATCGAGCAATGCTTATGGCTGTGGCCGCACCAGGGCGATGCATGTTACTGTAGTTAAGCCAGGCTGATTGATCTGCCTGCAACACATCATTGTGTACCGAGTAGTATCGTCGTTCCCCGTGGGCAAGGTATGTTCACATTAACATGTAGTATTTATGGCCGGCCGATTACTCCGTATACCAGCCTGGCATGATATTGCTTGAGTCGTATTAGCCTCCCGCGTGTACACAAGGATCGTGGTAGCTTTCTAATATTTTCAGGTCCAAAATACCAGAGCTTGTAACTAGCGCTTCTTTCTTCCAATACGGGCAAATAGTGTTAAAAAGGAAGAAGCACATCTCAACCTACTACTTCATGCTGACCGGGCTTCTTCCCTTAGTTGTTACTCGCGGGTTTTTATAGCACATGCGAAGCCCAAACGATTCCCTATTCCTAAATTAATTCTTCGGGAATTAGATTGAGAATTGCTACGCGACAGTTGCGTTTCAGGGTGCAGATTAAAATCGCAGGGCTTATCACAAGCCAAATCACAGGTCCAGATGCTGTTTTTCTGGCCGCATCCAGTTTTGGTGTACTTCGCTGAGGACATAACGTCCGCATGTCCAGTCGGCCCCCCTGACCACCCCGGGGGGAACCTTTTACAGGCCTCCTCCATGGTCGGGAGATCCGACCAGCTGACCTGTCACAAAGCCAGGTGATAACAGCGTCCTCAATTGATAGGTTTCCCCCACAAATAACCTGTTGAGCGGTTCCAAATGATGTGTTCGAGTTCTGAAGGGCTTCTCCTACTTGTTTCGCAAGCATTACCCTCCAATAAGGCGTCGTGCTCGAGGGTGGGTTTCCCGATAATTGTACGCCATTTGTTGATAAATGACATATATTCAGTATTGTTGCCACCACATGTCCCCTCCTTACATGATTGAGACGGTCCGGAAATTCTTCCTGGTCCAGACGGCTGACTGATTTCGTTATTGCCATTTGGTGTATTCTTGATATCAAATGGTGGCAGGCCGTAGGATAAGCTATCCTCAATGCCTGGGTCTAAAAGGGCAGAAGTAGACCGGATTGTTCCCTTTGGTATATCTATAAGACTAGAAGATATAGTATTGCCATAATTGTTCACAGCAGTAACAGGAATTGAGGACGGGTTCCTGCGCACGCCGTGTGCGGAATTCAATTCTAAACGTATTGTTGGTCTTGGAGGACGTTGACATGGACTACTCGGAGTGCGCATCGCACATTTCGGACGTCTTTATACCCCCTTGTGTGAAGAACTCGACCGAAGTTGACCTTATTTTGAGGTACCTAGATTCTGCCAAGACGGCTTGTCAGGGATATCAGACTCGATGACAAACTCTATTCGCTGATCTATCCAGAGACGCAAGCGTCCCCTTGGCTACTGGGTCCTCCTCTAAAGCGTCATATTAGTAGGCGGGGGCATCTAGATACGATTCATTTGAAGGAATAGATGGAATACTACAAGGACCTCGTAGTGCCTCCACCCGTGCCGTGCCCTAGTTGAATGCATGAATTAAGTTGGAACTCGTCGAACTCGATTACAGGCAAAATCCGAGGGCAGGATATATTGGTAGGCTTTAACTTACGCTGTAGCATTTAAGCGGTGTCTAAATATAAACCACTGAGAATAATAAGTGGACGTATCCGCGGGCTAAAGTGCTTATATTTGTATAGACTCTGATGTAGTAAATTGTATTGAGCCGAATAATAAACGGAGTTCGGCGGAGTGCAGCGGGGTCCTCCGGCGGTAGGCTTCATAACCGATCTCCGATCTCCTACAATTAACCCCACGGGGTAGCCTCATTGTTTTACCGGGCGGGGTGACGGTTAAATTCGATGTCTGGTTATTTAAAGGATCCATCTCTACTGTAACCCCCCCGTTTTAATAAACTTGCACACTTTTAGTACTGCGTACATATATTATTGACCTGATTCTCACATATTTGATATGGCTACCGCCACAGAAAAGACTGAGCGTGAAGGCAGCACAATGCACGCTGAGGAAACAAAGACGCACGAGGTTTACGATGAGGTCCTCAGCCCAGAAGAAGACAAGAGACTGCTTCGCAAAATTGATATGTGGTAAGACGCCCGATATAGGCTTATCCGTGTGCCTGGCTATGTTATTTGCTTATACCTTAGTAGCTTGTTACCAGTAATGGGGTTATCGTACATGTTCCAGTTTCTAGACAAGACTGCGCTTAACAGCACAGCCATTTTAGGCCTTCGGGAGGACCTACATCTCACCGGCGAGGAATACTCCTGGTCTAGCGGCATATACTACTTCGGATATCTTGCTGCCTCGTACCCGGCCGCCGTCTTAATGGTGCGCTGGCATGTGGGCAAACTTATATCTGCTTCAGTGTAATAACTTTACCTCCCCAAGTACTTTGTACAGTAACTAATATATCTTTATCGCCTGTAGGCTAGTCTGGGGTATAGTTCTAATACTAACTGCAGTGTGTTTTAATCCTGCAGGCCTGCTCGCAGAAAGATTTTTTCTTGGCTTCACAGAAGCTGCTATTGGCCCTGGCTTGACTGTCGTCGTAGCTATGTGGTATAAGCGGGCAGAACAGCCGCTACGCCATGCAGCTTGGTATCTCGGCAACACCTTCGCCGGAATCTTTGGTGGCCTGCTAGCTAATGCTATAGGCCATATAGACAGTATTGCCCCCTGGAAGGTATGTATTGTGTCACTAAGAAACCTGTATTTTAAATAGGAAGGCTAATACTCGTTCCAAACAGGCCGTGTTCTTGATATTCGGTGGCCTTACTATTGCCTGGTCTTTTGTTCTTTTGTTCACGCTTCCAGACACCCCCGGCAAGGCCTGGTTTCTAAACAGGATTGATCGCGAAAAAGCTCTTGTTCGAGTCAAGGAGAACATGACTGGCATTAAGAATAACGAGTTCAAATGGTCCCAGTGTCTCGAGGCGCTCTTAGATATTAAGAGCTGGTTTGTTGTCGCTATGCAAATCGCTAATAGTATCCCTAATGGTGCTGTGACGACAGTACGCAACCTCCCCTAACGCCTGGCCACGGTAAAGACTATTCTTACTAACAAGACATTTAACAGTTTAGTGCTATTATTATTAGGGCCTTCGGCTTTAGTACTATGAACACACTGCTCCTTACAAGCATTAATTATGTCCTTCAATTATTCCTCGTTTTAACTGCTACAATTGGATCTTCTTACTTTAATAATTCCCGAACGTACTGGATGGCTGGTAACCTTGCTATTGCTGTTACAGGCGCCATTATGGTGCGTCAACTTCCAGTGGACATGAAATGGGGTCGCCTTGCAGGAATTTGCATGGCGGGAGGCTATGCCGCCAATTTCCCATTGATCATGTCTCTCATGTCGGGAAACTTCGGCGGATTTACAAAGAAGACGACTGTTAATGCAATGGTAAGTCCCACAGCAGATAAGCCTTTTCTCAGTTTTCAACAGACAAAAGGATACTCTCCTTATTTATATCTTCTGCAATGTGCTAACTCGAGCTTGCTTTCCACAATATAAAGAGTTTTATGGCGTATTGCACAGGCAATATTATTGGACCACAGCTTTTTTTTGCCTGGCAAGCGCCAACATACACCTCGGGTTTTCTTGCGCTTATTATATGTCTTGCATTTGGATTTTGCCTTTGTTTTATGCTACGTGCATATCTTATTTGGGAAAACCACCGCCGCGATAAGACTACAAGTACGGCAGAGGTGGCGGAATTTAACGAAACACAAGACACCATGATAAATCTTATGGATAAAACCGACAAGGAAATTCCGCAATTTCGATATGTGTATTAACCTACAAGCAATCTAAAATACAAGATATATACTATATACAAAAATAAAGCGACTATTGACTCTATACACTTTATAGTATATTTGCATTACACAACCAGCTCTTGAATAGCGCAGGGAAAATTAAATAACACGGAGGACAATTCCTGTTGCGAGTAGAGTAGGAGAAAGAGGATAGAGCAAGTTTCCTTAATCGCTAAAAGCCGGTTAATAATATACGGTTCTTTCTCTTAGAGATGTGGCTTTTTCGGTCTTAGAAATGTCTTTTACTAGTCCTCAGCTGTCTCGGAAATGTATTCCACAGCACCCAGATGTCGCATTGAACGTAGTAGACCACGTTGGTTACAGAGCGAGACCCCGTATACTACGAAACTGAAAATGTCACTTGGAAGAGGCTGGTGACATCATTTACTATGCTTGCCGCCAGACGAGTAACGTTTGCGGCTCATAGCCCTTTTGAGCTATCAGCATCCAAAGGCCGCAACCATTGCCGAAGTTACCAGCCGCCACTGTACCAGTCTTTCTCTTCAGTCTATGTAGCACTGTTTGTTAGGCAAGTACTTGCCTAGCAATACTTCGCCGTTGTCTCTCGGGGCGTTTCCATGCCAACGTGAAAATAAGCTAGCCTTCCGTTTCTAGGTGTACTGCATGCCAATACCTCAACCAAGGACCGCGTAATGGCTAGGTTTCCAGGGGACCAGCCAGCCAGCCAGGCAGGATCGATAGTGGCAGAATTGCAGAGCCACTCAAAGTCTCTGTGTATAAAATTACGCAGCCATGTCAGTCCACTTTGCGTCAAACCAAACTACATTGTAACTCGGGAGAGGAACAGTGGTCGCTGGGGAGAGCGGGAATCCACGTCTCGCTCCGCGGGAGAAGATTGCGGCGTCAGAGCTCTTGTCTGCTATTATTCTTCACATTGCTATTTTCAGCATTATCTCATGTCCCGAGTCTCATCAGGCAATGACCCTGGCTCCCAAATCCGGCGCTCCCTGTCACTTGGCTGCTTGCGTTATTATTATTTTTTTTTTTCAACATTTTTTTCCTGTTGACGCGTATTTCGTTCAAGGGGGCGCCGATGGCAACTTTCAGTCGGTCGACAATCTGGTCCTTCTCACGTCTCAAAATAATTCTAGTCATACTTCAAGACGGTAATGCTTGGCCGTTTAGGAGTGACGTGACACTATTTGAATTCTTTCAAGGCTCAACACATTTTGGAATATCTGAGCAAGAGCTAGGCACCCCGCCAAAAAGTGTATAAACATTTTGCAAGGCTATTTGTATTCTTGAAACCCGTCAAGTGCTATTGGTTTTGAGCTAAAGAGACATGCATACTGTGTACAAAGAACAATAAGGAGGACTAGGGAGCCACGATATTAAACGTCGATGGGTTGAAAACACCCCGTGGCTTGTGATGATGCGCCCGAAACCCAACAGCGCCTATTCCTTTGGAGAGTGGTATATCCAGTTCCAGAGCTCTAGGCAACGTCACAGATCACAATGTCCTTGGCAGTTCCGCATCCAATCTTTGTGTACCGTGAGTTGGACAAGATCTTGGCATGGTCCGTGCCACTATACGTCCAACCTTTGGCTAGGTCGCTCTCGTCGCAGAAATTCTTGTCTTTGAAAAGTGTTTTCATCTCGCAGAGCCAGCCACCTACAAACGCCCGGTCGAAATTTTCTGTTAGATCGCCCCGTGCCATGACCTGTGCCATGGTGCCAGGCAACATGTTATGAACCATGTTTCCATTAGCCTCCACACTTGTCTGGTGAGCATTGCTCTCCAACGTGGAGTCGTGCGCCAGGTGGCGTAGCCCACAAGCATCCATCCACTTGTTGACACGATTGATATACTCAGGTCCGTTGCCGCCGCCAGGAGGAGGGGCCTGGGTAGTGCTTGGGGAGGGTTGTGTAGGAGGCTTCTCTGGCGTTTCAGGCTTGGTGGGAGTCGGTTGCTGGGGTCGTTGTGTATCGTCATCAGACTCACAAAACTCATCACCAAAACCTAACCAATTCAACCAGTTGTACCAATTCCACTTGCACAAATCAAAGTTGGACCAATCCCACTTGGACGGATGAAAGTTGGACCAATGCCATGTTGAATGGTGGGCTGGCTGGATCGAGTTTCCGTCCAATACATCATGGCCTAACCAACCTCTTTTTGAAACAGTAGTCTTTGTATCACGCTCGCCAAGAGGTCCTCGAGGAATAGCGCCAACAAGTGGCAGCACGATAACAAGAAGAGAATGCCTCATGTTGAAAGAATGTAAGGAAGAAATGAATGTAAGGAAGCTAATTGGAGAGAGGGGCTTGAACACGAAATTGTCTTGAGTTGGGTCATATTGGGACAGGTGGTGGTTATGAAATATATGGGTACTATTCATCGTTTTCTCCGTCTTTGGAGACAAGCACACGTAATTCTCACATGGGATATCTTTATCCAACATGGAAATTAAGGATAGTTGTTGTCTACACCGCATATCCCAGCTCCACGTCTTGCTCGCGGTCGAGTGCAGGTAGGAGGGATTCCCAAATTTTGGTCCCTGCACAAACATGTTGGTGATTCATGCGACTTGAACACTACCCTGTGGTTGTCCATGGATGTACTCCGTATTCATCAACCAAGGAATCCAACCTCGACATTGCTCGGTGGATGGATGCATGGCCAGCCAATTTCTCTTTTAATCTAATAAACAACATACCACTCAGGATTATCAGCCACCAACTCCCAAAATTAAAGCGCAAGGTGGAGTGGACTGTGTTTAATAACGACCCTGCAATTTTGACGTTTTGCGCTGACATGACATTGTTTGCGACACAGAGGCTCGATGAGAGACAAAGGAGTAGTGCTATTTGTGCTACCAGCACTGAGTCGACCAGACCCTTTACGCCCCGCTATACCAGACAGTTTCACATATATTGGCCTGGCACTAGGGGTGAATTACGTGCATGTGGTGTAATAATTCGCGATCTACAGTTGAAGCCCCAGAAATTGCGTACATGTATTTGAGCAATCTAAGCCTTGTTAGCGCTTTTATTATTAAAAACTTAAAATTTTTATAGTAACACAATCATTTGGTTTTTAAAGCCGGCGCGACCATGTGGGTGTACATATGTCTTGTCTGGTAGGTGAAAATGTTCACCACCACATGTAATAGTGCTACTGACCCAATCGAGTAAGAAGCGCCACAAACAGGAAATGGTTGCGTCACTTTCCCAGAAATAACCAGAGTCGACATGCACCCACACGGGTCAACATTGAACCTCGTTGGCCGTACCCTGGAAGGCCACGGCAAGCTACGCGATTGGCCGTCTGGCATCAAATGATGGCTATGAAGCCCAAATCCGTGAGATCTGCCTTGTATGCCTATCCCCCACACGTCAGATCGATGACAGGAGCGAAAGCCCTCTTGTATATGCATGTAGGCATTATGGCATGCCTATTAACTCTGCCAACGCACTGATTGCCTATGCAAACGTTTGCTCACGGACCGTTGACGCCTTCTTCCGAGCAGGCAAGCTGGAGGTGGCACTGTAAACTTAGGCTTCTAAAAATTGCGCCGCCAAGCCGAGCCGAGTAGTCAGATATTATCAGGAGGGTTTTTATAATAGTAAAGTGCCTAGGGAGATATTACTTCTAGCCTTATAGTAATTTAATAGCTAGCTAGGTATAA
>NW_011942150.1:632013-675084 GCF_000187425.2 Metarhizium robertsii ARSEF 23 | reverse complement strand
TATTTTTAAATTTTTAAGTTTTTATAAACTTAAAAATTTTTTTTTTATAATTAATAATAATTTTATTTTTAAAACTTAATTAAAACTTAAAACTAATTCTTATAAAACCCTTTAATAGTTAGTACCTAGCCTGTATATCCGGGACCCACTTCTAGTCTCTGATAAATATACACGGGATATCCCGTTAGAAGCCTTGATCATGCCTCCTATCCAGGGAAAGCGTACATGTACTCGGTACTCCGTACATAAGATTGGGTTACACAAGGTTACACCTAGTACGAGTCCATCATGTCATCCTTGGCTGTCTGCCATGGAAATCGGGCGTAAACATCTCAGGCATCCTCCCGATTGTAAACGTCGTAGCCACCATGTTTGCCGCACTTCAGCTCCTGGAATCTCTGATCGCCCTTGAACCGCCCACACTGGATGCCGCGTATCCGAGAAGGCACTTCCAATCGACAGCACTACATGACACCTCCTGCTCCGCGTCTACGTATAGGCGGCGTCACCCCATGGACCGCACTGCCGAGACATTTGCATGAATCACAAGCTCCTGCTCACGTTGCAGCACATGTTGACACTGGAAACGAGTCAGGTTGCGTGGTGGCCCTTTCGACTCTGTAACACCAGTAACAGGGGTGCCGGGGGGGTGCCAAGGTGCCAAAAGGTTGACTCCATGTCCTATCGAGGGTCTGGTGGCTGCACGACAACGAGTAAGCACGCCACTTTAGCTACCAAGGTGCTTGGCTGTTTGCTTACAGACATGAGATGGAAAATCGTCTGGCGTCTGCGAAATATGAACGCGTATCCACGAACCCTTGACCAACAAATCCGGGACAGGGAATACTTTTGTTGTCACCTATGTGTTCTTCACGAGTCTGGTGTTTCAAGGCGCGGGCGTCGATACTGACTCTGGACGTCACTTGTGTAATTGAGAGTGGAAAGGCAAAGACGACGGTAGCAAAGCTTACAAAACATACATAATAATACCAGGGCCTTGTCGCCGCCATGCACGATGACTCTGGAACGTTGGGGATGGAGACGTCGCTCGCTGACCAACACGGAGGCCGAACTGGCCTCGTACACTGCCACATCATCATCTAAAAAAGTACCACATTGCCGCGAACCATGGTCCGAGAGTGCTTCGTTTGTTATTGCTCTCCTTGGCCACATGTGTCGAGCAGGCGCCCTTCCGACGAATTGTTTTGCCGCCTTGGGCTGACTGTCTATCCCGCGTTGAGAGACCATAAACAATGCCGCATTACAAGCCACCTTGTCCCCTTTATTAGTTTTGGGGGCGAAATGGTAAAAGGGCCGAAATGCCGAATCCAGCGCAGCTGTTTTCATTCCCGCAACCTGGCAATTTCCCTCTCAAATCGAGAGGGTCCTACTCATAGGGCTAGATACTTGATGTTGTGCTTGATTCATCCTCTCAACTCCAGGTGACGAGTTCGCCAAGTCATGCAAGTCTATTCACATAATTACTGCCAGAAGAGAAAAGTCAAGGATCCGAAATACCCATGGCATCACCTTGGGCTCCCACAGCGCCGCACCTCGGCCACTGGACGTCTTGAATTACCTTGTTGCTTTCGTTCCACTTGCATAGTAGACATAATTTTTATGAAAATACCAAGATATTAACTGATTAATATTATCTATACCCAAACCAAAGAAAAATGCAAGCTATCTAAGTACAGCATCGTAACCGTCTATAAAAGAGACCATATACTAGTTAACCAAACGTACTCCGAATAAAAGCCGCAACGCGCTCCGTGTTCTTGCCCTTGCGCAACATGGTGAAATGGTTCGCATCCTGGATGCGTTCAATGGAAAGGCTCTGTTGACCGAGCAAAACATCCCAGTTATTGCCTCCAAAGTTTGTTCGATTCTCAAGTAACCACTTCATTTCACGGGGATCATCATCTCGATATTCCGGACGGGCATCGGTACCCTTGCATATACCGTCCTCAGCCCAGAGAATATATGTCATGGGCGGCGGCGAGTTGCCACCGAGGGCCTTGTCCCAGGGCACCGGTTTCCACTCATCCAGGGCGTCAATAAAGGCAAGGAAATGCGCGAGCAGCCAATCCGGGGCCTTGCCGTCGCCAAAGAGGCCCAGGCCATTGACGAAATCAAACAGCCGTGCGGGCAGCTTCTCCAGGCCGATTGGGTTGGGAGAGTCGAGGAGAATCAGACGCTCGACGGTTTCGCCTTCTCGAGTAAACTGGATTGCCGCCTCGTACGCACAAATGCCTCCCGCCGACCATCCGCCCAGGTTGTACGGGCCGTGAGGCGCTCTGCGTCGAATTTCTTCGACGTAGAGGGTAGCAAGACCTTTGAGGCCAAACTGCACCAGCTTTTCGGCAGACTTGAGCCAGGGGCAGTTGAGACCAAACACACAAACATCCTTGCGCACCGCGTTGATGGGTGCGTAGGAAAAGGAGGATCCGGAGCCATCCGGGAGTAGGAACAAGGTGTAAAGCGCCGACTTGGGGTTACCTTGCAGGAGAGTCGATGTTGCGCGATACTGCTTCAACTCTGCAGACGGCTCTGGTTCAACCTCATCCCCATGTCCCTGTTGGAACATGTGCTTGAAGGAACTAAAGTTGGGATGAGAAACGAAAAAGTCACCTTCCAAGTCGAGCTCGAGCTCCTCGCGCAGACGGCTGAGCACAGCCAGCGACATGAGTGAATCCATGCCCAAGGCACCCAGATCGGTGTCATTTGTAATCTCGCCCATGGACACGCCAATCTCCTCTGCCAGAATGGCACACACGTCTTTGCACTGACTGCCAGACACGGAGCCTCGCGGGCTCAGAGACGGGGGCGTAGTCACGCTGCTAGTTATTTCCCCAATGGAATCGCTCCTGGGAGAAAGCCCACCAGAGGAACTCGACTGTCCAGAGGACTGATCCGACGAGAAGGTGTCCAGTCCGAGCTGAGCGGCGAGGTCGGCCAGGGTTGCGCAGGTTTCAAAAGCCGACGACTCGACATCCAGATCCAGTTCCTCACGAAGTCGTCCAGAAATGGACAGAGACAGAAGAGAGTCAACGCCGTAGTCTGCAAAGACAAGACCATTGTCAACACTCGCCGAGGGAATGCCAATCTCCTCTGCCACAATCTTGAACACAGGCAGCATGGGATTTCTTGCCGTAGTTGCCGACTTCAAGGCCGCATCGAGCTTCAGGGGTTCAATGTTGGCATGGCGCGCGAAGTGGCCCGAATGTTCTGACGATGCGCTCCTCGGCGGTTTCGCCGCAGGCTTTGCAGGACCGGAGCGAACTGGAGCCTCGTTTTGAGACTTTGGCGGCGGCATCGCCGTGTTGAGGACTTTCCGGGGAATACCTTGGAACTACGCCAGTCAGCGACAAACAGTTTTGCAGTTTGATACGAGCAGCCTTACCGTGATACTACCGCAAACACCGACGATGCCCTCGTCGTCGAAAATATACACGTCCCCGGCATACGTGGTCCCTTCGACGCACCGCATCCTGACATATGTGCGATAGGTCTTGTCTCTGCTGAACTTTCTTACTGTCCTAAAATACTGCCAGCCATGATTGATAAACACCTGGTCTTTGGGCGTCTTTGCGTGGCCGTTCATCAGGAACCCAGCAAGCTGGCCGCAGCTGTCCACCCACATGGGGTTGCATCGAAAATTGCCCTCGTCGACTTGGAACCGAACCAATGCCGTCGCCTCAAAGTCTTCCGTGTTGACAATGGCCTCTTGCATGCCCTTGTAGGCGGTGCTGTAGTCAACCAGGCTGGAGAAGAGCTTGTATATGACGCCAGAAGACATGCGGCTGTTGAGACCTTGGTCGGCCTTTTCCTTGAGCCACTCGATGCTCCGCTCAACGTAGTATTGCGTGCTGTCCCAGCTCTTGAGCCAGACCTTGGGCTGCTCAAAGTGAAGGCTGGACTGGGCGTGGTCGGCAGTCTTGTTTCCCTTGGAGTTGACGCTGTAGATGGACATGCTTGCGGCTTTGCTGTCCGTCGTGTCGAGGACAACATCGATTCTGAGGAGCATCGTCGGGCCCTCTTTGTGGACCAGAGCCTTGTTGACCACCATGTCTTGCACGTCGACGGCATGGCCTTGGAGGTCCGGACGATATTTTTCCAGGATATAAGATCCCAGGGTGACGCCAAAGTCTGTATACAAGGACTACAAAAAGCATTAGCAGGCAAGCACATGAGTTTGGGGAATGTAGAGCGTACCGAGCTGCAAACGCGATTGCCATTGACAACGTGGCCGTATACCACTTCACGCAACTGTTCATTCGTGAATTCGCACTCTGCCGTCAGAGTGAGCTTCCCCTTTTCCACGGATTCGTGAACCATTCGGTGCACCGAGGCCGTTGAGAAGCTCGAAGGAGGCGCTGGCAGCGGAGCGGCAGCTTGGACGGGAGGGTCGCCTCGTGTGAGCAGCCAGTCGTGCACATAATCTATCCAGTACAACTTGTTGTCCCAGCTGTAGGCCGGCAGCCGCAACACTTGTTTGCATGCTTCAAAGTCGTGGTGGTATTCATCCCAGGCAACCGATAACCCGTGGCGGTACAGAGTTGCAACACTCGAAGCCAAAACTTGCCACCCATCTTTGTTGCGCATCAAAGATGGGACTGCCGTAATATCTTGATTGATGTTGGCCTTGACAAGGTTTGAACACACTGTATGCGGGCCTATCTCGATCCAGGCCGTCTTTTCGGAGACGAAGCCGTCGTCTTTGGCCGACCGCAGCACGTCCAAGAAGTTGACGGTTTCCCTGCAGTGACGCCTTATGTGCTTGGCCTCGAGTGAAGGTGTCTCGCCAGCCGTAAACGTCTTGCCGAGCAAGGGACATCCAATGGCCACCCTTGGGGCATGAAACTCGACTTGCGAAGCTATGGCTTCAAGCTCGTCCAATATGGGGTCAACCTGAGCCGAATGGAATGCAAATGGAACATTAACTCTTGTGGCTTTGATGCCCTTGTCCATGAGTTTCTGAGACAGTCGGTCAATATCGTCAATACAGCCACTAACAACAGTGTCCTGCGGACCATTGATGCAAGCAATGTCGTGAATACCCTCGTCCAAGTGGGCTTGGATCTCGGCGGCACTGCTTCGGATGGCCAGCATCGCGTGACTACCGCGGCTGCATTTGTTCTGCAGCAGCCGAGCCCTCATGGCAACCAGATAGATTGTATCGCTTGCTGTAAGGACACCAGCGACCTTGAGCGCCGCGTAATGTCCTAGACTATGGCCAACCACGTAGGCTGGCCGCATACCAAGTGCCATCCAGAGGCTTGCAAGTGCCATCTGCACACATACGGTGCCGAGCTGGACGACGAGCGGCTCAAGGTCCTCGATATCAACTGATCCGTCTATGAGGGGCATGATTGAAGGGAATCCGTGGCGTTGTGCTAATATGTCGTACGCGTGGACCTCGTCGCGGAAGATTGTAAAGTGCAACAAATGCTGGCCCATGGCGCTATACTGAGACCCTTGACCACTGAAGACAAAAGCGACGGGTGATTCAGAAGAACATGTGTAGCTGTCGTGTTTAAGCTCTTCATCCAAAGCGCATAGCAACTGCTCGGAATTGGCAGCTGGGATCGCAACACGGAATGGGTGGTGCATCCGTCGAGATGTGGTCGTATAAGACAGCTTGGGTAGGAAGCCTTCGGTGAATGCTTGCTTCTGAACAAATTTCTTTAAATTCTCCAAGTTTCCTTTGAGAGATTTGATAGATTTGGCAGATACCGTCACCACATGAGCCGTCCGAGCATCTTGTTGTGCTGAGTCCGCGATACGCAGGGGATAGTCTTCCACGAGCAGTGCGGTGTTGCCGCCGGCGGCAGAAAAGTTATTCACAAAGGCGCGGCGAATATTATTCAACTCATTGCGCCTGTTCCACTGGGTGGCCGTCTTGGCTATGTGGACGTTGCGTTCGTCCAAATCAGTCGGGAACTTGTGGTTAATCTTGCCCTTGATGCCGCAGTGAGGGGGAATAATATTTTTTTCCATCATGAGCAGAACCTTGATCAGGGCTGACACTCCGGATGCAGATTCGGAATGACCGACGTTTGCTTTGGTAGAGCCAAGGTGAAGACTTTCGTGCGGCAGCCGCCTCGGGGACGTTGATGGAGCGAAGCAATTCAGAACCGACGTCATCTCCGTCGCATCGCCGGCTTGTGTCCCAGTGCCGTGCATCTCTATATAACTGACTTGGTGAGGGTGGACGCCGGACTCTGTAAGTAGCTTAGAGAAAATCTCCTCTTGAGCTCCGGAGTGCGGTCTCGTAATGGAAACGGCATCAGCAGAGTGGTTTGTGAGAGCGCCTGAAATGACGCCGAGGATAGGGTCGTGATCTGCAATGGCATCCTCAAGCCTCTTTAAAATAACAGTGCCAACCGCGTCTGCACGACAATAGCCATCGGCGTCGTCATCAAAAGTGTGACAGTTGCCTGTCAATTATTGTAAGCGGTGCGTCGTCTATTGTCATCTCAACATACGTACCTGTTCGTGAGAGAAAATATCCGCGATCCAACCCTACAAAGCTGTCAGGATTCGACATTACATTTGTACCACCAGCAATGGCTGTGTCGCATTCATTTCTCCAGATGGAATTGCAAGCCAAGTGAATTGCGGCCAGACTTGATGAGCTGTTTCCAGATGGTCACGTTAGTAGAATCCGACTTGTCACGAATAGCGTATCGAAACTTACCACGCAGTATCAACGCTTACAGATGGGCCGCAATATTTGAAAAAGTAGTTAATTTTCCCTGGTGTAAAGGCTCGATTCCCCCCTGGGGAGAGTCAACGTCAATGCTTCTTTTGATCTTGTTACAACTCATGGCCTAGACCTAGTGCTTACCTGGTATGAAATAAGTGTCGACATTCTGGCCACAACTGACTTCTCTATAGTCATCGCTTGTCATGCCGTAAAACACGCCAACCCGGTCTCGCTGGGTTGAGGGTGTTCTATCAGCAACAACGCCCGCCGCCTCAAGAGCCTCATACGCGGTTGCTAGAGCCAATCGCTGACCAGGGTCAGACTGTTCGGCTTCTTTTGGAGAAATATTAAAGAATTTGGCATCAAATAGGCCCGGGTCGTTGATCCAGCATCCGTGCATAACCTTGCATGTATTTTTCCGCTTGCCAGTGACATCGTAGTACAATTCTCCGTTGAATCTATCTGGTGGAACAGGCCGATGAACATCAAGCCCTTGGTGAAGAAGGTCCCAGAACGCTTCAACATCTGCGGATTCGGGGAATCTCCCAGACATACCAATGATGGCTATCTTGGACTCGCTTGGCTTCGGACCCGAAGTGGACTTTGGACCGGCATCCGCTGCAACACGTTCCATAATGCAGTCGACTATGGAGACTCGACTTGCCATAGCCGGCGAAAACGACTGTTTGAGGCTTGGACCGACGCCGGTTGAGATGGGGAACAAGGCGCATTGTTGCACGTTGTCTGTTGCTTCGAGAACTAGTCGTATGTTTTCAGCTGCCTCTCGCAGGTCTAGAGGTAGAATGAGAATGTCCTCAACAGCCCGGTAAAGCAGGTCTTGAAACTTGAGGCCGGTTGGCAGATTGCGGCTAGAAGAGCTAGAAATGAATGACAGCTTGCTTGAGAAGCTGCTAACCGGCCCGACAGCGCGGATAATATGCTGTACATCTATGGCCGAGAAAATGTGCGGCGCATGATATGGCGCATGGACAGCAAGCGGAGTCAACCTCAACGTCTTTTCAAATTGCGAAGTCTCTAGAAAGTGCTGCACAATTGCTGGCGGTCCGCTGACCGTCCATGAGTTCTGCCCCTTTGCGCTAATGTACGGCAATGAGAGAGGCGGAATGTTCTATTTCCTTAGCAAATGATGACTTGTGACGCAGCACGACGAGCTTTACTCACAGTTTTGGCTTGATAAGACTCTATTGCTTCTTCAGCTAGTGCCAGGGGTAGTTGTGAGTCGGGAAGGGCATATGACCAAGGAGACGAAGAGGTCCCGTTGGACTCCTGATGACTGAACAAAGCTGCTGTTCGAGCCACCAAGAGGCCAACTTTGAGTGACACGCGGACTGCATCGATACCGGCCTGAACCAACTCAGCCAGCGACTTTGAAGAGCTAACCGCGGCTGCGGCCAATGCCCCAATACACAATCCCGAGACGTGGGTAGTTGGGCCCGTTGGATATGCCTCTTGGCCGTCTCCAAAGTAGCTGTGACGTGTAAGTAGTCTTGTCGTGATAGCAGAGATGGAGTGAGCCTCTTACTTGATAAAGCAACACAAGTGGTAGATGGTTGCCAAGGTGCTCTCCAAGGCCACGCTTGTGTCCTTCTTGAGCGCTCGAGCAACCAGATTTTGTACACTAGAAAAGGCAGGGAATGATTGGCGCTCTGCCGCCGTGAGGCGAGCTATTTCATGTCTCAAGGTGAGGTTGACTTGGTCGATAAAGGACGCCAAGTAGACATTGCTCTTTTTGAAAAGAAGCAGCTGCAAATTGGATAAATTACAGCTACTCTGGTCCCCAAAAATGAAGACTCGAAAGGGGTCAGCCCTAGTATCAGACTGCTTGATCGTCACGTGGTTCATGTTGATCCGAAGGTTGCACCCGGTTCAACAGACACAAGATCATTAGGTCTGTAGAGATGCTTGAGCACAGACATTGAATTCACAGCGTTTTTATTTGTTTTACTCGGGTTTGACTTAAGTACATTGAGCAATGAGATTGCTTACCAAGTGGTCACAGTTAATAATCATGAGGTCACACGCATACCATGTCATGGCCAGGGAATAGTAAGATCCGAGTGTTTGAAACTTTATTACTACAAGACGTTAGGTCACAAGTTCGAGAATAACGGCCTGGAACGTCGGTCTAGGTTTGGCGTCAACGCTGTCGGGGCTTGTGCTTAGTAGATAGCAGAAGTTACTTGTCACGTAGAATGGATCCAAGATCACGGCACGATCGCCAAGACAACAAGGGCAGAATCACGAATCGATGGACAATAGCCTAAAATTCGCAAGACATGCTAAGGGTGATTCCGGTTTGCTGTAGTTGGCTAGATCAAAGTTTCCCTTGTCCAACGCGAACTTTAGCGCCCTTGTACATTCCAAAGACTACAGGCAACCACGCAACAAGCAAGCACACCGTGGCAAGTTGGATAGGAGGTATCTTGACACCACGTTCAAACTCTATTTGCTACGAAATGTGCTTTACAATTGCCAAAGTAAACTTGCTGTAAGCTTTATTGCCACGCTATGATTTGAGTGCCCTTTATTTAGGTACAACCTTGCCATTCTCCAGAAACTCTTCAAAATAGCCAATGGTCATGCTAGATGGTGTGAATTGAATTATTAGCCGCCCTTGGATTGCAACGTAGTCAGATGGCTGCAGAAGTTACTTACGTGGATCTCGAAGTGTCGGCAAACTTTTGGTGATCAGGGGCCACCTTCTCCAAGAAGCGCGGGTCACTTTTCATCCGCAGAAAATCCTCCATGCGACGGAACACGAACTGAACAATGCAATCATAGTCGGACAGCTTGGAGAACTCGGGGTCGTACAGCTGGAACAGCAATGGCCGACTTTTACTGTTGTTGTGGGTCTTGCGCGGTGTAAGAAGCTGTTCAATGTTCCCATAGTTGCCCAAGGAGGAATAGACAGCTTACCATGTTGTACCGAACAATGCCATACTCTTCCATGAGGCCGCTGACCAAGGGAGCGTGGGTCTTGGTCATGTACTCTCGGTAAGCCGCCTCGCTCATCCCGGGTTTGCGAAACGCAGTAATGGTGAGACACAGCAGCTGCTGCGGTTCGGGGGAAACCGAGTCGGAGATGGCCATTCTGTCCTTGGGTCGTAGGAGAGAAGAAGAAGCAAAAGGTCTAGAATACAGTGCTGATCGGCGATGCAGGGGAGTCGGCAACTCGGAGTACTATAAATAACCCACATGGCAGAGGAAATGTCTCGGCGTGTTGCGCGACATTAATGGCAAGTCCGAACGCGTTGTTGTTTTTCCAAGACGGTCCTCTTTCGGCTCTACTTGGTTCCAAAGTTCTGAAGGCGGAATTTGGGTTTGCCACGCGCTGACGGAATGAGTCAAATACCCATTGCCGGTAGTTGGTGGCGCACAACAGTAGACTTTGTATCATGCCGCAACCGGAAACCGAGCAAGAGCTTAAATAAAAAGTAATTTCATCCCTTTTCATTCGAACGCGTCCAATTATGACGTTACCGGCGTTGCTTCTGTTTATTGTTGTCGCCGTTTTCATCTCCCGGGTGATGCGCCAATGGGAAGCAGCGGAACTAACTCGTTCAATGTTAGAACTCGTTCATCAATGTTCCGAAAAGAATCGCCACATGTGACAGTACTAGGAGCCAGGGATGCTTGAGGGCTGCTGGATCAGGCAGGTCTCTGAAACATCTCGAACCGCCGATGAAAGCGTCTAGTTCGCCCTGCATGCCAGTATCGCTCGCACCATCACTTGTGCATGCCAGCATCACCCAAGCACACGAATATCATGGCTTTCCCTCCCGATCAAGTAATCTCCCTTAAAGGAATTTCTATCTCAAAAGCGCGTGCATTTTTTGCCTACGTTTTGCGATATTTGAACAGCATCGTCAGTCGTTACAGAATTGCCAGTCTCGGGTGCATGATTCGAACTGCCTCAATTAAACATTCGTTTTCTACTACACTTTCGCCATCGTTACCATGAGCCGCTTTGCGCGTCTGCTACTAATAGTGGCTTTATTTTTCACGAATGCTTGGGCAAAAACGGTCAAAGAAACATTGCGCATTACTTGGAAGGAGGGCGCTCCCAATGGACAGGCCAGAGAACTCATTTACACGAATGGCCAATTTCCCAGCCCAACGCTTGTCTGGGACGAAGATGATGATATCGAAGTGAGTGCTTGCTTTTCCAGGTTGGTTCATGTGGTGATGCTGACGCAAAGGCGCGTAATAGGTAACCGTTTATAATGAAATGGCTAAAAATGTTACTGTACATTGGCATGGCCTCGAGTAAGTTATGTCCTTTCTGCGAATAAGAGCATCCCTCTAATGGCGAGCACTTGTTCCAGTCAAAAAGACACTCCTTGGTCTGATGGTACTCCCGGTCTCAGCCAACGACCCATCCAGCCCGGCAACAAGTTTGTATACAGGTTCAAGGCGTCTCCTCCTGGAAATCACTGGTACCACTCTCACGAGAAAATGTCTCTTGTTGACGGGCTTTATGGAGCAATTCACATTCGGTTAGTCTTACCGGCACCCCAAGACGTTTTCATATGAATGATGCTAAGTCGCAAGCACGTAGGCCAAAGGGAGACCGCACAGGATTGTGGAGTCAAATAAGCCAGGACAAAGACGACATTAAAGCTATGGAGAACGCCGCATACGATCCAGAATATCTGGTCGTGTCGGATTGGAGCCAGTACACCTCGGAAGAGTACTGGAAGATATCTACTGATTCGGGCCTCCTCGTATTGTACGCTTACGTCGCCCCCAGGTCACATTTATTTCGCAGCTAACATTTTTGAAAAGTTGTCTCGATAGCATTTTGGTCAACGGAAAGGGAGAGGTTTACTGCCCGGGCCAAAAGTTTCTTCAAGCAGAGCTTGCTCCCGGTCTGGTTGAGGACGCTTTCCCACCAGGCACCGAGGTCTCAGACAAAGGGTATGCTGCTAGACGTCCAAATTACCACTTTCTTACATCATGACATTGGCACTAACTCGCTTGTTTATAGGTGTTTCCCAGCGGATCTTGACCAAGTCCAAGGTGGCCCCTGGAACATCACTAAACGCCCAGATCTCATACCACCACGCGTCCAGGAAGGCTGCGTCGCATCCAGGCACGAGAATGCAACAATCGTCGTTGACCCGTCAAAGAACAACGGCTGGGTTAGTATGCATTTTGTAGCTGCCGCCACGACTGCCCAGATTACCTTTTCCGTGGATTCACACGAATTTTGGCTGTACGAGATTGATGGCAACTACGTCAACCCCAGAAAGTTTGTCTCGGCAGTCATGTCCGCCGGTGAGACCTTTTCGGTCATGATAAAACTAGATCAGGAACCGGGAAAATATACAATGCGCATACCCAACTCTGGGGCTTCGCAAGTACTAGGGGGCTTTGCCGAAATGGTTTACAAAGGGTGCGAACGTGAGGAGAAGGCGGGCAAGGCATACCTGTCTTATGGAGGCAACCCTACTTCACCCGATGTCGAGAAGAATTCATTCTTTCCATGGCAACTGGATACAGACCACATGTCGCCGTGGCCTCCAAATAAGCCCCGACCCGGTAACGCTGACGAGGAGCATCTCCTGGTGCTGGGCCGCGTTGGCGCTCCCTACAATTACACCATGAACACCAAGTACTTATACCCCGTTGATTTTCAAAACGATGATCCTTTGTTATTCTACCCCAACGCAACCCGCGACACCGAGAATGATGGCCTAGTGCTTCGTACCAAGAACGGGTCTTGGGTTGATCTCATTCTGCAAGTCTCTACTCTACCAGGAGATACAGCGTCATTTGAGCATTTTATGCATAAGCATGGCAGCAAAACTTGGAGAATTGGTTTCGGAACAGGAGTTTGGAATTATACTAGCGTCGAAGAGGCTATTCAAGAACGGCCCCAGGATTTCAACTTGGAGACGCCTGGCTTACGTGATACATGGATCACAGCATTCTCAATTGGCGGCGAGGCATACTGGAGCGTTTTCAGATACTTTGTGGATAATCCGGGCCCATGGCTATTTCATTGTCATATCGAGCTTCATTTAATGGGCGGCATGGGCATTGCAATCTTGGATGGCGTTGATGCATGGCCTGAGCATATTCCTGAAGAATATCAGCTGCGTTAGCATTTGCATTTGGCAAATATAGGACATAACTATCAGCATACGGAGATTTGGTTTTATTAATGCACTAATCCATTTGTCTTTGGCGTAAAGTTGAGTTTTTATACCTATTAAGCCGCAGGGTGCAAATTGTAGACGCCTACGGATTGTTACCATGAGCAGCTGCATTTATCGTATTCAACTCAGCGGGTAAGTTACACAGGTGTAGGTAACCTCGGATGCTGTGAAAGAGCCTGAAATACTGCCAGAAGACTATTATTCGCCGTGGCTAAGCGAGAGTCTCCCCATACGTAATATCAGACTGTTATTAGGTGAATTGAGCTATTGACTCCAAGCCCTCTATTGGGCCCTTGTCACAGCAGCGAAGAGGCTGAAACGTAGTTCATATACTTGCCAATGCTTACGAAGACGCATAAGCCGCAGCGGTAATGCAACTCACTGGTTATATACAATGCTGACCTTCGCGTTCGCCCCTCGCGTCCCAAGCATACCGTGTATAGTCCTCTCAATTCCCTCATTATGCATAATTCTTAACTTTGTTACCCACAGGGCCTTGATGGCTGCGCAACCCCGGTCAGCTAGATTCTGTAGGACCGATCTGTGAGCAAATATTCTACGAGGTTATCGAGTAGGCGCGGGCCCGTACGCCCAGAGACATTCTGATGACGGACAATGTCACGTTTATCAGATACACGTGCTATATCACAAAGGTGACAACTAAAGGCTGTTGGTCTAGTCATGATGGTTGCTTTTTCTAGGGCATATTAAATTAGGGCTTGTTTGAGAGTCACAGAGGGTCTGATTAAGTCCGGTCAGAGCCGCCAGGCATAAAGAAGGAAGTTTGGCTAAACGAATAACAAAACCCGGTTCAAATGGATTTAGCGGGGATAAATTTTGGTAGTATTTAGATGAAGCCGGACCCTAGCAAGTATACTGGGTTGTGTAGGCTAATGCGAAAGCGGTCGGGTTTGTATTGGGATTGTGAGGTGGCTAAGACTTGGTTTATTATGATGGACAGATACAAGATAGTATTGGAAGATGTGATAGAAGCCAATCAGCTTGTGAAAAGCTCGGATAAGAGAATTCAAAACAGACAAGGGCAAGAGTCATGACGTGGAGCAAAGGGAAGAATACCGCGATGCGTTGATGTTGGATATTTAAGTCATGCGCCAAGATAGAGTTTATGCATAGAACCGTACGTGGTGTCTGCTGCTTCAAGTCACAGCCAAGAAGGGTGGTGGGACGACTACATGTACAGTCCAACCCTTGAATTATTTTATATTAATTAATTTTTAGTTGTTTCGCTCTGCAGTCAAATAAAATTAGAATTATTTTATATGCGTAACCTAATAGGGGGGTTAATAATTTATTAAAAAAAGCTTTATATAAAACCTCTCTTAACACTTAATCTCTTAAAATATATAAGCTATAATTAATATACTACCTCTTGCTACCAGCTATCTTGTCAGGTCACGCATGAAGAATAATTCAGGGGGTGGACTGTATTGTCATGCTTCGTACTCCGTATCCACCAGAGTTTTAATTCTTGGCATTCTTACTGGCCAAGGGATGCGCTATCAGCTCGGCACTTTGACCGAGTGCATCCGCCTGGTATAAGACGTGTAGGCAGAGGCTCACGTCAAATTGTATTAGAGCAGGTGCAAGAACTGTTCATGACTCTTGACCCCAGAGACGACGACGCACAGAAGTCAAGTCTGTCCTCGCAAGTGCACCAGACCAGACTCGTTCCGCACGCTACCCTGCATCTCATGCCGGTCTGGAATGGCCAGTCCGCCAACAATTGACATGACACGGAGCCACAGCAAGTCAGGCCGCCATCAAAGCTTCGGGACAAGGTGAACAAGCAAAGTCCCTGTCCGCTTACACCGCGAATAGATGCGCAATTATAATGCATACAGCATCCGTCTTCAAAATGGCGTGTGAGAGTGTGCATAGCTTTGCATGAAGGAAACAATGCTTTACAATGCATTTCCACAATCCCAGGCCCAGCAGCACCACGCAGTGTGGCGCCTCCAATTGGATTGACGGGATTAACCAGACTTGACTTGATGGAAACCATTGACATGTCGACTGGTGCAGTTTCAATAAATGTCTGGTTGGCTCCCCTCAGCACCCAGCGTACAGGGGTCAACTTCGTTCACAGCCTTTATTCCCTGATTTGAGTATTCAGTATGTACAAGAGCTCCAAATTACTAATTGATCCATGAGGTCATACAAGGTCATGACTCGGTCATGGAGACCAGACCCTGCCCAGTAAGACCATATCCTGTATATTTTGAACAACCCTGTCTGAATGCAGCATCTGCCACCGTAGGTATCAATGCATTCCTCAGCTCTCCTGTCATTCAGAGAGTGGGCAATAGCTATGCATGGCTATAATCTCATACATCTTGGCTCTTGCGATAACGCATGAGTCCGATGAGATCTTCATATCAACCTGTGCGCCTTGGAGGCTGAAGAACAGGTATAAAAAGTCTTGGCTAGGTTCGCTAGTACTTTGTCTAATCCATCATTGCTCTCGTCTTGGCTTTCCATCAAGGACCTTTCCACAGCCCTCATTATGAATTCCCTTCACAGCCTCGTTGGCCTCCTTTTGTCGGCAAGCCTGGCATCATCCGGGCTTGTTCCTCGAGACGCCAGCATCCCCATTGCCAATCAGACTTGCGAGAACGCCTCTATTGAGCACGATACACGTGATACACGCGGTGCCCTGGTCAGCCAGTCGAATGCTCCCGGTAACCTTGTCCGCCTCTCGAACAACGTAATTGAGGGCGTCTCCAACTACACCTACGATGAATCGGGGGGTGAAGGAATCACGGTCTACGTGGTTGACGGAGGCATTCGTCTCACGCATGAAGAGTTTGGAGGACGTGCCACTTTTGGCGCTTCATTTATACCCGAATCACCTGATGTAAGCCAACAATCCAAAAGGAGAATAATCGGGCTGGCATAACCAAGAATACAGGACAGTCACTATAAGGGTCGCGGAACCCAGATCGCTGGCATTATCGGTGGCGCAAAGGTTGGCGTCGCCAAGAAGGTAAAGCTTGTAGCTGTCAAAATAACATCTGATTCGGTATTACATATGGTAAATGCGTTAAACTTTGTCATTAGAGATGTCAACAAGAAGGGCATCCAAGGGAAAGCCGTCATCTGCATGCCAGATCAGGTTCCCGCCAACACCAACAAGTATATCAAGTGGCTCGATAATACTTTTAAAAACGCCCTTGATGCAGGGGTGGTGGTGGTGGTTGGTGCTGGCGACTATAATGTAGGTTTTCTCATGTCTATTCCTCGGAAATTGATGCAAAAGCCCAGTAGCACGAGACTAACTTGTCTACTCGACGTACAGCAAGATGCCGGCAACTTCTCCCCCGGAAGGCTTCCGAGCATCATCACCGTTGCAGCAATGGATCATAGAACTGATTTCCACTGGCCCGATTCAAACTGGGGTTCCTCGGTTACCATGTACGCTCCTGGCGTTGAGGTTGAGACTGCCGCCAACTCTAACGATACCGCCACAATAAAAACATTGAGTGGCACAGACCTGGGTACGTTCCTATGGACTCGATACACATGGTAATGGGCAGTCTCAAGAAGCTAACTGTGGTCATGATAGCTGCTGGCCACGTTGCTGGCCTCGCTGCATACATCATGGCCCTCGAGGGCATCACTGAGCCTGCCAAGGTCATGTCCCGGCTGATAAGTCTTGCCGAGGAAACGGGGTCCCGAGTCCATTGGACGGCTCCCAACACGACCACCCTTGTTGCCACCAACGGACTGGCAGGTAGACTGGATCCTGCCATTGCAAACAAGCCCGTCAAGAAGCTCCGTTGGATCAAGGGCTACGGCAACGTTGACCCTTACATACCTTGTGGCGTCAACTATAGGGATGAAGATTGCGGCACCTTGATCTACTGTGATTCTTACGACAGATACCCTACAGCCAGGAAGGAAGGCTTCTTTAAAAGCACCCAGGAATGTTTCGATGCCCATGAGCCAGCACCCATTCTACCTTGGCGTGAAAAGCCAACGACTGTCCGTCCCGAGTCGTGCCACCTCGAGGAGAGTGCCGAATGTCCGTGGGTGTGTGGCCATCTTGACCTGGATGCGTATTATACCGAGCACTATTGTGGCACCAAGGTTTTCTGTGAGTTGCATGACGAGGAGCACGCGGAGAACAAAGGCTACAGACCCACCTACTTGCAATACAAGAATGCAAAGGCCTGTTTCGACGGTCACGAGCCTCAACCTGTCTCTTCGAACCAAACCATGCCAGCTGCTGCCACATAGGCCATTGGCAAATGCCGGACAATTCAGGACCATCGCCATCTTGGCGACTAGGAGAGTCTTGTAGGAAACTCATATTAAATTCTTTAACCATATTTTCAATACAACATTTGGTCAAGGATAGAAGCTAGACTTTCCTTCTCTACATTGCTCTTCGTGGCATCGCAATATAACTGTAGCAACGCCTCAAGTTAGAGTGACAGTGTATCATCTTGTGCGGAGCTTGCTTGAGCCTTTCTGTTTGGGCAAAAGAATGTGACTATAACTGTCAGGTCCCTGGACCTCAAGCACTACGAGGATATCGCTGTCGACTTTGATCGGCTCACTCTAACCTCATCTTCTGATGTAGCAGACCCGGCGTTAATCATGACACGTACAAAACGTGTTGGCCGTGCTGTTCCGCCAGCTATTCAGACTTGTGTACATGTATTTGCCATGAGTCCAAGATGAACTTTTCTAAGCTGTCTTACGCCATACAAGTATTTGATACCCATGATGGGCACCAAAAGGCGATAGCCCTTCAAATGCTGCCAGTCTACTCGTACCTGAAAAAGCCACCAAATATGAACGCCCAAAATATTGCCATGTAAAACGTGCAAAAGAAATGCTACCAGGGCATGGACCGAACCAAGGGCATCCTAGTCAAACGTAATTTTTGTCGCCTTTTGTGTCATGTCTACATCTTTGAAGAATGATCCGTACATGTCGTGAGTCTTCTTCTTGACAGTCGTGCCAAACTTGAGCAGATCGTCGGGGACGGGTTGATTGGCGCCCCTGAGAATGTTGACCAGGCTGCACAAGTGCACGTTAGAAAAAGAATTGACAAGGAATTTGCGTCGGGTCAGAACTTACGAGCCAGAGTGTGCCTTGTCTTGGACTGTAAATAGGGTGTGTGCCTCGCCGGTCTTGCCAGCCCGGCCGGTACGACCGATTCGGTGAACATAATCCTCAATCGTCAAAGGGAACTAGTCGTCACAGTTAGCAATCGCCCGGGCCGTTCAAAGACGCATCAGGTAGTCCACGCACCGTAACGTTTATCACCAGCTTAACTTCGGGAATATCCAACCCACGCGCAGCGACGTCGGTCGCGACGAGCACAGGAGTCTGGCCAGTCTTGAAGGCTTCCAAGCTGCGTGTTCGCTGCTCTTGCTTCAAATCACCATGTATGCCGCCAACGCGAATGCCCTTGCGGCTGAGAAAGTTTTCTACACGAGTAGCCTCCTTCTTGTACAGGCAGAAGACCAGGATACGGTCGTTCTTCTGTTTGCCCTGCTGGTGCTGTTTCAAAATCTGGAGCAAGCGAAACTCCTTGTCCTTGGGGTCCACGACCTCGACTTTTTGGCTAATTCGGGTGTTGGCTTGCAGTTCTACGGAGCCGTTCTCGGTTTCTTTGCCGCCTGAACCAATGGTGATCTTGACAGGGTCAACCATGAAAGTAGAAGCCAGAGCTTGGACCGACTGCGGCCAGGTGGCAGTAAACATGAGCGTCTGTCTCCTCTCTCGGGCGAGGCAAGCACCCAGAATTTGTTTGATGTCGTCCTCGAACCCCTTGTCGAGCATGCGATCAGCCTCGTCCAGAACGGCGAATTGACAGCCACTCAGATCAACAGTGCCGTCGGACATGAAGTCTTTCAAGCGGCCAGGAGTGGCCACAATGATGTCGGCACCTCGGTTTACCATTGCCCTCTGCTCGTCTTTTGATGAGCCTCCGAACAAACAAACGCACTTCAACTTGGCCAGCGCGGCCAATGAAGCCAGCTGCGTATGCGTCTGCATGGCTAGCTCGCGGGTGGGCGAGACAATGACTGCCTTGGTTCCCTTTTTACCAATGGCGGAAACGGACTCGACGCAAGGCAAAGCAAATGCCATGGTCTTGCCAGAGCCTGTCTCTGCAACGCCGACGACATCTCGGCCGGACAGCGTGGAGGGCCATGACGCGGCCTGGATGGGGGTGGGAGCCTTGAAGTTTGCAAACGGCGACGGGGTCTTCTCGAGCAGGTTCGTCGAGGGAAGGTGGTGGAATTCGATGACTGGCCGAAGGGACGATGTCTCGCCTCGGGGATCGGTAATGGTAATCTGGTTCGTCGACATGAAGGCATCGACTTCGTCTTGGGGAACGTTGGATAGGCTGATTGTTTGGACATATGACCCCGAGGTGGAGGCCCTTTCACTACTCAAGGCTTTCTCGTCCTTCTCGGACACGCTCGATTCCTCGGCGGGCGCTTTGATCGAAACATTCTCTTTTAATTCTTGCGCCTCCTTCAGCTTCCTTTCTTTCTTGTCCTTCTTGGCCTTCTTTTCGGCCTTGCGCTGTATTTCGAGGTCCGTTTCCTTTGCATCATCGACAACGACATTAGATTTTTCGGATTTGCGCTTCTTTTCCTTCTTTTCCTTCTTCTCTTTCTTCTCCTTCTTCTCCTTCTTTTCTTTCTTGTCCTTCTTGTCCTTCTTTATCCGCGCTTCGGATGCATCGTTGCCATCGTAAATCTTGGTCTTTTTACTCGGACGTACAGACTCGTCCTCTGCGAGGGTGTGTTTCGTGGCAGCCATGGCAATTGAAAAGGATGGCTTGGAAATATTGTCTGGCAAAGGGGGAACCGTGGGTTATGCTGAGACGGGACCAGGCCTCGAGCGCGCGACTGGAATAACCAAAGGCGGTGGGCTGGAAAAAAATTCAATGTTGTCTTATCGATACGAGACAACGTTGTCCAATAGTTTTTGCGTACAAGGGGGTCATGCGGGGCCGGCCTCCGAGGTGGCATCAGTCAAGTTTTTGGGAATCTGGCAAGACCGATAAAGCCCGTTCACGCGGCTAAGCGGCCATACGGGCGCCATTCGCAAGATATCGCAGAGACTTTATATGTAATAGCAGTTCTTAATTGTGCCATTTCTTGGCCCCTTAAGATTCTCTGCCCCCGAAGAGTGCGCGGTCAAAAGAAACAGCACGCTAGGCATGCATGACCGAGTTGGTTCGGACAAAATGAGGTAGCCTAACAGTTATACTATATAAGGTCATCATTATGGTGTATGAGTGTTTATGGGTAGCTAGGTCACCGTTTAATGCAAAACAACTATACAAGGCGAAGTTCATTCTGCTTCAAATCGTCTTGCCTCTAAAATGGTCTTCTGGATCACGGTTCCGATGGAGACGGACCGACATTTCTACTAGGTGCCGGGTAGGTTCAGGGCATCCGGCGCAGTGTCAGGAATCAGACATGTTTACGATTATCTCCCCCAAGGCACACGGAAAAGTAATACCAATGCCAACGTAGCGCGCAGTCAGGTGAAGCCTCGAGCTTCTTGGCAAGTTGCTCAATTTGTAAGGTGGTTTGTAGGCGCTGACATGCCGCACGCTGAATCACAGACACACACGCCACTTTTACACATATTTTATGACAATTTACAGTGTGGATTAGCTTGACCGATAAGACACTTGTGTTGACAAGTCGCTGCCGCTGTTGAGCAATATACAAAGATGACTAGTACGAGACTTTCGCGTTGCCGGATTGCTACCAACTCTAGTTGCGGGTGGATGATGCCCTGGGTTAGGGTTAGGGTTCCTTTGTTGTGATCGACGCCAATCAGACCCGAGCATTAGCACAAAAGATTTTGACGTTGGAGACAGGTAACCGAGTACTGACCTGGCTCTTTGTTTTTTTTTTTGCTTTGCGATGAGCACACCGTCACCTCTTTCTCTTTGACTCAAATCAAGGTTCTCAACGGTTCAGCTGAGCCACTGGCGGCCTCACGTGGGTCCATTGTGTTCAATGTTCTCTGACAAAGTTGTGCGGCTCGGTACAATTGATCCCTTCATGTTTGTGCAAGGCGAGGACTAGACCCCTTGACCCTTGGATCCTTGGAACCTGGGACAAGCTGACCCGGCATCCGCGATTCTCATTTATTATTACCAGACACCGAGACACTTACCGAGCAGCCGCGTACGATTTGACCCATTCGTTTGTCTCCGCTCCTGCGCACCACAGTGACCTCACTTTCGCGCGTGGCGTTTCGTTGCTTGCCTGTTTGCCATGACTTCCGAAGCTGCACCCAACGAGGGAGAGGAGGAGCGCATGAGCGACAAGGTGGGAGACTTTCTGTACGTGTTTTTGGGCTGCCGTTGATGCTTTGATAAGCCGACATGCATGACTGCGAATTCTAACGGCGCAAACTGCGCTAAACCAGGAAGAAAAACCTGAATAAAGGAGAACTTGCCTTGAAGCATGCCATGGGACTTGGTAGACAGCCCAATATTGTGCCCGTCACCGACCCGGTGCTCGACGGACCATCACGGCCCGTCGAGGTCGGATGGCATCCCGTGGGCGGACTGGCCGGCAAGTGGTTTGCTGAGCAGACAGGTCTCGGAAAGATGATCACCGACAAGATCAACAAGTATCCGGATCCGACCCAGCATTGGGCCGTGCTGGTTGGCGAGTATGCTCACCAGTTGTGGATGGTATGTCTACGCCCGCCCGGAAACAAGCCTCGCCAGAAGCACCAAACCAACTAGATGAACCCGCAGGATGAGAATTTCGACGTCATTTACACAAATCAAAAGATCAAGCGCGAGGAGTGGCGCACATTTCAAGTTGGCGAGACGCGCTTCAACGATGACGCTACACGACGGGCTGGTACGTTTGTCTATCCTGCCGCTCGTGACAAGAAGAAATAATTAACTGGATGGAAAAGGCGAATCCGTCATCGAGGCTATCAGAGAGACGCAGCCGGGCTACAACCTCATCACCAACAATTGCCAGACATACGCCCTGCAACTCCTTGATGCCATCAAGGTCGGCTCAAGGAAGGAATTCGGCACAACCCTGGCCGTCTACGAGAGACTAATTGGCCCTGGAAGTGTCAAGGATTTGTTCATTGAGGGCCAGCCTGTGGTCGGCGAAGCCCCCCAGGAGAGCACAGTGTCCATGGCGCAGCAAGTCATGCACGACAACACAACACAGCTTGATGCCCAGGAGCAGTTGCAGAAGAACGGGAGCGCAGGCCCTCAAGACGGAGCCAGAGGCCTGGATCAGGATCAAGGCGAGAAGAAGCCCAAGAAGTCCAACTTTTTGTCACGTCTGCTGAAGAAGAAGAATTAGGCCGCTCTCCTCTCACGGTGGCCAGTGTACTTTGTTGACATGAGCGAGGGAAATGAATGAACGTCGGGGAATGATGTTACGCGTATGGTACAAGTTAGAGATGTGCAGGCATATCAGATATGTTTATAGTCGAGGAAGCCAAGTTGAGCCTTTCAAGACATGTGCTTCTGCAGGCAGACGTCCCATTCTTTAAACGCGGACGAGTGTGTGACTGGGCTGGAACCATGTGTCCAAGAGGGATGCCTATAGCTTGCTTCGATTTCCTCAACTTCACCTTGATGCACAGTGGCCATGGATTCTTGTCAAACGTAATAAATATCCCCGGCTTCCGTGTAGCCACTATGATGTATGCGTGTATGAGCCATGGAGAAGAACGCAACGTGGTTGGCATCCACCGTTGACTTCGCTGCCAAGTTTCTGACCCTTTCAAGTAATGCACATGCCTCATCGCAAGCAGTCAAGTTCTTCCTGCCCTGAAACTATTGGGCTTCTGCACATCGGGAAGCATGGCCATTGTCGTGTTGATCTTGTCTTTGAACAGGATGCTTAAACCCTCGGAGAGTTGGGCAGACAGTTCTCTCGCATTGGGGCTTGTTTGCGTACATACTGGCTACATGTGGTCGAACCTAGTGGGCGCGATGGTGGAAAAGAAGTCTGGTCTGGTCGTCCAATACCATCCGTGGCTGGTGACCTACGACGAGTGGTTGGCACTTGCGAACCGCCAACAGGTCATGTACGAGGCTAGTGAGAGCGAGAGATGGTCTCGACGTTGCGGACAGCAGATGCGGCGGGCTCGGGGGGATGGAGATGGCTGCGCTGCTGCAGTCGTGCCTGTCCGCAACCACTCTGGAGTGCAAATCGGCCAAATGACACAAGATGCTATATCGTCGGAATCGATGCAGTGGATAGAATGCGCCTAATCGCCAAAAGTCGCTGTACGAAGACTTGCGCACGAAAGCATCCGTAGAAATGGATCGACATTGATTCAGAAGGTCTGGCAAAGTCCGGTTGGACCCCGCAATTTGGTCCCTCGAAGCTCCAACTTCAACGTCAAGCTCAGCCTGATTCCCCACCACATTCCATCACCACATTAATTGACAACAACCAGATGTCAGTGGGACGAAAAGAAGAGACAAATACATACATACAAAAAGGTCCTCTTTCCAATTCTCCCAGCTTTCTGTCCCTCTGCCCGCACCCTCGCCAACTAAAGCACGCACCATCCACCGAGCTGTCGCACCACGCATAAAATGTCGTCGAAAGAGCCACGACCGAAAGAGAAAGACAAGTCCAAGGTGCACAAGCTCTCACTCAAGGGCAGCTCCAGACTGGTCGCCGAGTTTGTACGTCTCCTTCGCTCGCACAATTCGCCTGCCTGCTCCCCTCCTCAGAAAGCTGACCCTCGGCCGCCGCTTCATGCAGTTTCAATACTCGATACACTCGATCCTGTATGCTGATCCGCCCTCTCTTCGACGGCCACTCCGCCCCGACCGACCGAACGACTGTTGCAGCCAAACTAACTGCGTCTAGATTCCAACGCGGTGTCTACCCTGCCGAAGACTTCACCGCGTATGTGTGCCAACTTTCCTACCACGACTCCTCCGTCAACGCGAGAGTACAACCATGCTAATTTCCGCGCCCGCGACTCCAGCGTCAAGAAATATGGCCTCAACATGCTCGGTACGCAAAGTACCCCCCCTTCTCAGCCTCCATTGCCGTCTGTCAATGTGGGAAATTAACCGCGCACCGCACAGTCTCGGCCGACGACCAAGTCAAGGCATACATCAAGAAAATCATGAGCCAGCTCGATAAATGGATGGTGGGCGGCAAAATATCCAAGCTCGTCATCGTCATTACCGACAAGGACACGGGAGAGCATGTCGAGCGTTGGCAATTCGACGTAGGTCCTCGCGTCGGCCTCGCGGCACAAAAAACCATCCTCCACGGCCCCCCCTTCTCCCTCGAAGCCCATGGCTAACAGCGAAACCGCACTTGACCAGGTTCAAATCTCACAACCGGCGGCAAAGTCCAAGTCGAAAGCACCCCCCCAACCCACCGACCAGGAAAACGTTGCGCCGGCAGCCGCCGCAGCCGCGCCGGAAAAGACAGAAGCCGAGATTCAAGCCGAAATCGCCGCCATTTTCCGCCAGATTACGGCCTCTGTCACTTTCCTACCACAACTCAGCGGCGACTGCACGTTTAATGTACTCGTCTATGCCGATGCGGATAGCGACGTTCCCGTGGAATGGGGCGATTCGGATGCCAAGGAGATTGCCAACGGCGAACATGTCCAGCTCCGGGGGTTTAGTACAGCAAATCATCGTGTAGATACCCTCGTCAGCTACAGGCTGGGAGACTAGCATGTGAAATCAAAACAGCAAGTGAATGGAAGCATGAATAAACGTGACATGACGCATGCTGATGGGCGGAGCGTAATTCGGCCTGGGATATTGCGGGACGGTTTACTGCATGGAGATGGAATAGGCGACGGCGTAATCCATGAATGACTGACGCATCATGATGTCAAAATTGACACTGTTTCTCTGGGCTTTTGCAATCTGCAAGTGGTACCTGAATATACTTGTCTAGGACAGGCCGAAATGCACCATGCATTACCTCTTTTGCTTGATGTTGTTCAACAAGGCCACATCATCTCACCTCACCCATCACTATTTTTATCCGCAACCGCCAAACCATGCATCAAATCACTCATCGCCACAACTATGACGATCCTATCCCCGCTTACACCAGTCCATGCTGCCAGCCCAGTTTCCTGTGGGCGAATCAATCATCTACAACGCCGTCTAGATCTACAACCCTTGTGCTGAAATTTTCTCTTTACACCCTCTTGAAAAAATAGACGTACGCAAACTTCCGCATCTCATCAATATCAGTTGCTTCGACAACCTTCTCGTCATTGAAGAGTACCCAACTAGGAGCCTGGTGGCCCTCTAATTGTTTTCGAATGAAGGCCACGTAATGACTGCAGATCCCATCTAGTTAGCACAGTGCGCAAAATACCTGAAAAAAAGCCGTCACGCAATGAAACTTACCCGGCATGGATGCTTGTTCCCTTGTGGCACACGATGGATTGAAGCTGGAACTGCGCGGGAAGCGTAGCACGCCCAGCCGGCTCCTTAGAAGGAGCTGGCTCATTAGAGCCGGCACCCTCTTCTTCCAAAATGCCTTGGTCATCTGGATGGCTAAAGAGCCACTCAACAGCACGCTCCATATCACCACCAGTCTCCTTCAGTGCCCTCTTAGCCTGCGGAGCGCCGAAGCCCATGGCACCGAGCATCTCAATCTTCTCGGGATCGGCAGCATCTCCAGACCCTCCTCCTTGGCCACCAAGATTGAGAGGGGCGTCAATATCAGGATCCTCCATATGGCTAAACAGCCACTCCATAGCTGCATTGGCATCCGAGTTCCCAGTGGCATGCAAGGCCTTCTCGCAACGATTGAGTGGGAATCCCATGCCTTCCAACTGAGCCAGGGCTGTGGCATCGGGCACAAAGGCGGGGGTTTGGGTTTCGGGCTCCTCTGGCAGTTCCTCTTCAGAGGGCTGCAAGCCCTTTGACAAGTATCCATCAAGTAAGAAGGGCTCATCGGGTACAAGAACTGGCACATCGACCTTAATCGGAACCCAATTAACTACCGTCATTTTACGAGCATTCACAACCAGAATCTCGGGGAATGTCTTGAACAGTGATTGTTTGCTGAATCCATCGGTGCTTCCGCAAGCTGCGCATGTCAAATCGACCTTTTCAGCCGCGGTCAAGTTGTCGAGACACTGTTTGAGTGTGACTGGCCTATACTGTTCGGTGGTATCCTCGACCCCCTCTGCTGCAGGAATTTTCTCTAGGGGAACGTCGATGAAGACGCTGTCCTGCTCGTTGACAGTATAACGAACCTTATTGCACCTTAGACACTGGAGCCTTTGTTCCAAGACGAATCTGAATGGCGCAGTTGGATCCTTGAGATGACCGGGGTGCTGTGATCTAGTAATGAGCTTGAAGAGATGTTGGAGGAGTTCAAATGCATCTTGCTGTCTCATGGTGGAAAATTCCTCATGACCACGTCCGATCAGGTGCTTCAACATTGCCGGTGCCAGCCCTTTTTGGTGATGAACCTGTGTTTCCGTGGACAGATCAGCATCAGGCTTAGAATACCGCCCGGACCATAGACCGTCTCCCATCTTTCGGAGCTGAGTCTCCAGGTCAGTCGCGGGGTCTTCCACAATCGGCAAATCATCGTTTGGTCGAAAGTAGCGGTCGCAGAATGCTGGCATGTCAAAAAGGCATTGAGTGATGCTTGCCAAATAGCAACTATTACCCAAGTTCTTTAGACCCGTTAGGCCAGGCCCGAATAGTGGCTTGAGCTCCTTTCCATCTTCTGTGGTCATGCTAAAGTCCCATTTGAGGTTTTGCTCAATTTGCATCTCCGTCAAGCTCTTTTCCGTCTTTTGTCGTTCGGCTAGCTTGATTCCCCAATGAGCCAGATGCTGACCCAGGTTGTCGTCGATGCGTTCGTCGTCGCACTTGTAGCAGTAAATGTCTGCTGTGCCTTCGGGTGTGATGGAACCCAGTTTCACAGCTACGCCGTGGCCGGACTCTGTGGAATGAGCCAGTGCATGGGAGTTTCCATCCACTCCTCCCAATTGCTTGCGGCCGCAGCCCAGGTTCCCACACTCTAGGCATAGCCAGAGGTTTTCTCTCAAGTCGCAACCTGAGCAGTGACCGAGCTGGCCCTGTTCAATCTTGCGAGATTCATGCTGCTGCATAAGCAAAATATGCTCGCAACTCGTAAGTTCCTGTTCCCAGGCCTTCACCTCCTCCTTACGTGAGAAGGTGTTTGCTTTCATGACACCATCTACAACTGGTGCCAGCTTTACGTCTGTAATATCGAGCTCGGTATTGCACTCGAGGCATTTGACAGCAAGGGCAGTATCGTATCGATCTTGTTCAGACTCGGCAGCGATGGCTAGCTTGGAGATTTTGGGGGGAGGTTCGTCTCGAACGACAACTTTTCGGGTTCGGCGGATATTGAGCGACAGAGGATGACTTCGGATCGCGCTGTGAAGTTTTGAATGCAAGCGGTCACCGGCACAGCCGCCGTTGAAACACTGAAGGCAGACATCGAGGCCCGTTGGTTCATCCTACAGGGAAAGTGATTAGGATAAGACGACCTTTACCGAAGACGACTCAGCTGGGATGGGTAGAAGGACCACACAAACATACTATGGAGTCAAAGCACTGGGTACAGTCTTCTCGATACACAGACTGAGCAGGAGTCGGAGGGGTTAATGCTGTGGAGGAAACACACTGCGTGTCAGTTTCGTAAGTTGGCGAATGCCCCATGCAAGACACACGTCAGTGCATGGAGAGAGTAGAGCAACTCACCAAGAGACTCGAGATGTGGGCAAGACATGGCGATGATGCAGGCTCATGCGAGCCAGGATACAAGAAGGCTAAGGAGAAGCTGTGTACGGCCAAGCCAAACGATTGCTATCGAGAAGCAGCAGGACGAAGAGTCGAGTCACAACGATTACCACAGACGGTGATGATGCAGCAACACGGAATGGAAAACATTGAGCAGGCAGAGAGCAGGCAGAGAGCTGTCACTGGGTCAGGGTGGGGCTCAATGACGGAGGAGGGGCAGCGTTGGGTCAAGCCGGATTAGGGTTAGGGTTAGAGCGCAGGTCGGGCCAACATTGAAATCGAGACTCAAGGTCGACAAGAATCAAGTTGCTGACTACCTAGGTAGCTATCCGATGCGCCCTTACTGTCATGCCTGGTATATATTTCCATTGCGACTTTAACATATAGGGCTAATGACTATGTCCAGTCGCACGACTTTTCCTGGACGCGGGCAGATGAATTGACAGAAAGGGGAGGGCAACGGGATGACAACCGCCACACTCTCGTATGGTCTGGAAGCCAGTTGAATGTGTATCAAAAATGTATCCATAAGTCTCTTTGTTAAGAAAAAAAGTACTGAGGCAGAGTTATCTTGCTGAAGACACGCCATGGCGCACCATGAAGCATCTTGGCTGCAACGACAATCGGTCTTGGGCAGCATGTCTGCTGTTTTATATCGACTCTTGCTGGTACTTGGGGCGTTTCAAATGACCTGTCATGACGGCAGAAGTTTTACATTCCGGATATAGCGAGTTACGAGGGCTAGTGTGGAATGGACTGCATTTCTGACCTTTTGCATACGCATCAAGATGCTCTGGCGCACTACTAGTTCTAATGGCTACGCTTTTTCTTTAGACAGGCCCATGACCCTGTGTATATCTAGGAATCGTATCTAAGGCATCCACAGAATACGTTAATAGGTTTCCTAGTACATAGTATCATCTAACACCGGAAGAAATCGTCAGGTACAGGCAGTCAATCAATTAATTAGCCGCTCTATTTAGTTTAGATAAAATAGCTCCTGGACGTCCTTCTCCTCCCTCCTGACTGTTAGATGCTTTGCCATCTTCTTCCAGTTATCCTCCCAAATTGATATCATGGCATTTCCAGGCAACTAGGAGAGCGTGTACAGCATACTGTTAAAGGTTGAGAACCAGAACTAGTATTTGTAAACTATTTACTTATAATATTATATAAAGTATAACTATACTATTAATAATTTACTAGGGAAAACCCTGAAATAACTATAAATTAATATAATAACCCGATTATCGCTAAGATACATACAATTATTATAGACATATTTCACTGTATTCAGAAATAGCTTGATACACAATGCCCATCTCCACTCGGGTCTCGCTGTTTCGTTTCTCGCCCGTAAACCTCAGCTGCTGCCTGGTTCGGTCCTCCATTGACACTTTAACCTGCACTCAGACGTAGCGGCTCTCACCTGGAGTTGTATCTTGGTGTGGAGGCGGCGGCATATGGCCCCCATAGTCATATGCAGACGGACGGCCAGCCCTACCATAGCCCTGGCCGGAATTCATGTCGTGTCCGTAGCTCTGCTGAGACATTGACGCATCAGTCGTGAATGGGTCCAAGCCCGGGCGGCCCTGAGCCACGCTCATGGGCGGCGTCTGAAAGGGACCAGGACTGAGCCCGGCGCGCGGATGCGCTGGGGTCTGGTAGACGTTGGTCCCGTCGCCGTAGCCGTATGTCATGGGCTGGGGGAACTCGACGTTGACATTTGGACACGGCACCGGAGGGCCTGGGTAGCCCGTCGCGGCAGCAGCGCCCGCACTGGCCGCAGTACCAAACAGTCTCTCTTGGCGGTAAAAGTCGTCGCGGTCGCCGAGGATGTGTGCGAGGTCGCTGTCGTTGTATCCCTTGGTCCTCTCGAGGTAGTCCTTGAAGGCCTCGGTCGCGCGCTCCACTTTTCTAAACTGAGCCTCGTCGAGCACCGGTTGTTTCTGCCCGCCATCTTTGCCCTCGGCCAGCTCGAGCTCGTACTCCTCGAGCGCGTGGTATCGCGCCAGCGACGATGCGATCTGGAAGGCGTTGCGGATCTGGCGACCGTTCCACCGACCGCCCTGCCGCTCGGTTTTGGCGCAATGCTGCGTCGCGAACTCGACAATGGACGACGCGCGGATGTCGAGCTGCGGCTCGCCCGTGAGCTCCTGCCGCTCCTTCTCGATCTCGGACAGCCTGTCCAGGTTCACCTTGAAGATGAGCTCGACTTGCGTCTTGTTCAGCGGCGGGTAGTAGAGGCTCATGTGGATACGCGACTTGAAGGCCTCGTCAAGCGACCCGACGCGGTTGGTCGTCAGGAAGAGAATGCCGTTGTAGTACTCGAGAATGCGGAGGAAAACTGTTGCGGACCAGTCAGCATCAGTCGAGAGCACCAGTGCTTGCCAATATAGATTGTACAGCAGAATAACGAGCAAAGAGAGCTGTCATGTACTAACCGGATACCAGCGCGTTTCTGCCGAGGTCAAACCTCGATCGCTGCGCCAAGAATACGTCGGCTTCATCGAATAGAAGAACGCAGTGCCACAAGTGCGCCAGCCTGAAAATCTCCGTCAGCGACTTCTCCACCTCCCTTGGAGTCAGTCCCAGGTCGCCGCAGGTGATGGAAAAGAGCGGTTTCTGATACTCCAGGGCGACGGCCTCGGCCGTTGCCGTCTTGCCGACGCCCGGCACGCCGTGGAGCAAGATGACGAGGCCACGTCCCTTGCCGTAGATGATGTCCTGGCTCTGGATGGCCCTGGCGGCGCCGGGGTGATTCCTCTCAAGCTCCTTCTTTGCGAGGTGGGAGGCTACAAGGCCCTTGACCATCTGCTTGTATTCCTTCTCAATCATGAGGTTCTTGAACACGTTGTCCTGGGTTGGGATCTCGTTCAAGTACTGAATGTCGACTGAGACAAACTTGCGGTCCTTGAGCACGTAGACAAACATGCGTCGGGAAAGGAGAGCGTAGTCCTCATCTTGGAGCAGGATGGGTGTGTGGCCTCCGCTGTTCAGGGGCAGCTTTTTGCTGGCTTGGAGAAATTTATCCCTTTTGAGGCCATCGTTGCGCTGCAAATTCGGGACTCCGTCTATACGTTGACAGATATCCCCGGCTGTTGATACCAGCTTCGACCTCTCTTGGTCAGACCATGTTACAGTCTGGACTTCGTCTGCCTTGGCTTGCCAAAAGGCCTGGAATGCCATTGGCTGGTGGAACGCGGGCTTCCAGCCGGGAACCTGATGGAAAGCCTCGGCGAAGTCGACGACAACGTGACTGTCAATGTACTCTGACTGTAGATGTTGCGAGACGCTGGCAGGATTGGCTGGCATGGGCGCACCATCTGGTCGAGAAATGAGGGTCCAGCCGTTGTAGGACCAGTGGTTGTTCTTCATGCAGGACTCGAACTTCCTACCCCTCTCCTTGAGCTCCTCCAAGTGACTCTCCCAATCGTCCAAATAACGGAGGGGATAGCAGGGCAAGCTAGTTATCGTCTCTTCGCCTTGGTAGCGCGAAATCGTCATGCAATGCTTCACGGAACCATAAGAGGCGCCATTATGATCGATGTAGTACGCCCAGACTCCGAATTGCCCCTCGCGGCCCTCGGTTTCATCCCCATCGTCATCATCATAATCGCTCATAAAAGGCTGCGGTCGTCTTCTTCTTTGGGGACGGTTATCTACCACGAACCTTTGGTCCAGAGTGGACCGCCGAGGGTCCAACCTGGGTTCGACGGCAGGGTCCAGGAAGGGATCCAAGGGGTGGCTAAGGCTGTAGATTCTCCAGAGAGGCTGGTACATGAGAGAGCTCTCTGCAGGGGCCCGGTCAGTGTCATGGAGGCTATGAGACGAGCATCAGTCTTGGGGCGCCACTCACTTGAACCAGATATGGCGGGCACCATGCCACCAGGGGTACAAACTAGATCTCCCACTTTGAACAAGAACCAAAGATCGTCGAAGCGGATCTTCTTGTGTGCTGTGCCTTCGAACTGCCTGGCGAGAGGTGCAATCTCGTCGTCGACGAACTTGACATAGCATCGAACGTCCCTCAGTGCTTCGATACTTGCCGCCCTCGCGTCCATGGACTCCTCGTTATCCAAAGTGTTGGCTTCTCTGTCCTCAACAGCCTTGCTTTCGTCGACTTGGGCATCCGGCTTTCTTTCGCCGCCCAGGGCCTGGCGGCGCTCCTCTTCCGCCCATCTCGATTCCAGCTCGGCCAAGACGTCCCTCATCTTGTCCTGGAAGTAGATGAAAACACTAAATGGCCGATCGAATGTGCGAGGCGTGTCTGTGTCCCACGGCTCGCCCACAGCCTTGGAGAGATGATGGAGAATCGGCTGTGATTGAATCCGCACTCGCCGGACCCAGCCACCCTCTTTGGGCTGGATGACGGCCTTTGGGATGGCGGCGCGGTTTGCCTGATCGAACACGCTGGAGGACTTCTTGGTCTGTTTGCGCCTCGAGTTGTTCTTTTCCTCTGAATGTACAAGATTTTGATAGCCAAAGTTTTGATAGCTCAAGTTTTGATAGCCAAAGTTGTGATAGCTAAAGTTTTGATAGCCAAAGTTTTGTCGCGTCTGCATCTCACGATGAATCTCGTCGGCGAGGTCGTCGCCAGCAACGAGCACATCAAGAGCATATATATCCTCCCCTTCCGAAAAACGGTTCTTGAAGCCTTCAAAGTTGACCTTCCTAGCCTTGGGGATTGTCGGTTTTCTCTTTGGCGTCTTGTCTTTGTTTGGCGATGACTCGTCCTGTTCCATCTTGGGCTTTGACGGCTCGGCCTCCTTATCTTCACCTGCCGCTGCACCTTTGAATGCAACCTGTTTTTGCTTGGTTGCATGCTCCTCGGGCACATGTTGGACGGACGGTACGACGACTGCGGCTTTGGCCTGATCCTCCGAGTCTGGAGCGGCGGTTTCGGCCATGGAGCTATTCTCGGTCTTCAGCTCCGCCTTGGGTTGCAGCGGCCGCCCAGTCTGATCTGAGGGGTCCCGGACAACTCTATCCTTGACTTGCGCTGTTGGCGTGACTCTAGTCGCCGCCGGGAGGCCGGAGGCATTGGGGCCGCTCTCCGGGTCCGGGTTCAATTCCTGGAACGGCGCGGAGGCCGGGACGACCTGAGAACAATTAGCTCGGCGGCGACTGTCGGGTAAAGACGTGACTCCAACTCACCAGAGTCACCACGGGATCTTGGCTCATAGTTGCTTCAATCCAACGCCACCGTGTCGCGATAAAGTTGGCTAGGACTACTAGGAGACGGAGAAGGCAAGTGAGAAAGGCTGGTGGGAACTTGTTCAAGGTCAAGCAGTGCTGTTCAAGGAAAAGCAACGGAAGCGCTCGTAGAGGAAAAGGAAAAGGTAGACACTTGTCGAGGATAATAAAGAAACACATCCTCTTCTTACTGCTCGGATAAGGCTCTGGAAGCTGCAGCTCCCAGCACACGACGCCACAACTGGCATGAAACTAGATTCAGGCCATAACAGGTACGTATGTCCATGGATTGGGGGTTACTCCGTACAGGACGGGCAAACCGGTCGCGGTTTTGCACAGACCCTTGAGGGAAGCTGGATCTGACCGTGATGGATGTTTAGCTGAACGAATCAAAAGTTGTAGGTCGTCACACAAACCTTTTGCCACTACGCATTGTCAGCGCCAACGTATGACATGTTTGCCCCCCGCTCCAGCACCTGTCCCAAAACCAACGAGATAAATGCCGCACATGTACTCCGTACTCCGTACATACGGTCTCTTTGAACGAGATGGCTGATTTGTGCGCGGACTCGACCCGGCGTGGCGTCGGGAGAAACGTCAATGCTAGAGTCATCCTGCCCGTCAGCTATACGTGCGCTTGCATGATTGGTAGATATATTTCAGAAAGGGAAAGGGGCTTAGCCATCGGCATTCGCTCGGACAGAGATCGCAGAGTCCAGCACCACTTCTGGATAGGCAAGCATCAGCGAAGGCAGGGTGCCGATCATATGTAGTATGACACATGGGGAAGAGCAACGGCAGCTGTTGTCCACAAACTCCACACAGCGGGAGCTGCCGGCGGCCCGCGAGCCGTCAATAGCCTGCGGTAGTACGGCCGGTGGGTTACCCCTGTTGGACTAACGTCAAGTGCACCTGTCAATTGTGCTACGTTGACATGTAGCCTTCAATGTTCATTTTTGGCGATTGCACGACAGCCACAAAGCACACGAGGAGTTTGGGAAGGAACATCCGATTGTGCATGTGGTGAGGTCATCACCACACGCAACATGATAGCTTTTGGGGGCCGTTGACGAGCTGACATCGAAGCACCGCCTGGCGCGATATAACGAGCTGTTCATTGGTGTGACGTTTGCGAGTAACACACACCAACTCGCCGTCAACGCAGCCACGGTTGCCGGCTCGCATTCCCAGTCACCTACCCTCCATCACCGCGCAGCCCGTCGCGTTGAAGCGTCTCGTGGGGCGAAAGAGTAAACTGGCAGTCTTGTACAGTATGAATCTTCGGGTTCCAAATGGAGAGAGGGAGGGTTTGAACGAGCCTCCGCACCCGGAACAGGTGCCGAGGGAGGCTGAACCGGGAAAAACAAAGCAGTCACAACGGCACGAGCGAAAGCCACTGGCAAAGAAATGGACACCGACGTTTTTTTGGCCAACGAGAAGCAGGAAAGGGGGATCCTAAAAGTCTAGGGCGAGACAGAAGACTGCCTCTTCGTTTCTCTGCACCTTGCTAAGGCGGCCCAACCTAGACCAACTCAGACCACCCAAGCCGACGGCAGCTCAGGTCGGTCGTTTTGGGGTCTGAAGGCTGTCTGTCAGGCGGTCCGCTGCTCCCGCCCAAACATAAGCAAGTCCGGCTTCAAATGCAGAGAAGTGTGCGCATTCAGATATTAGGCTGCAGGCATCTGCACTCGGTCTTCAAAAACCCGTTGACGGCCTTGTTTCCCTATGCTCGCAGATACTTGGCAAGTCAAAAGACACAACTCCTTGCTTGGCATGCTCAACAAGTCCCGACAGCTCTTCCTGTTTCATCGACATGGCGTCTAGGACGAAGCACACTGCTCACAGTACCGCCATTCTTCGGTTTCTCGACACTGAGGGGAAGAACATAGACAAGGCCTTCGGGAAGCAGCTGGAGCCTCGTCCGTCCCCGAGGTCAGATTCCCGCCCGGAGAGACCGCAAGGTTATCCTGAAGAAGCCGAAAGTGAGCTACCCGATGAATCTGAAGGCCTTCGGGCGGCGCTGATCGAGTACCAAAATCTCGAGATTGATCCACGCCTCAGTCTAGACGTGGATAAGTGCACTTGGGAGGATGTCTTTGAATGCATGGCAGGAGCAGAGGCCGACTATGAGCAGAAATCAAAGGGTTGGCGAGGCGTCGGGCGGCGCTTGCTCAGAAAGGCCGGAGATCATGCAGAGGACGTAGATCCCTGGCTCAAACTGATACCGCCCGAGTACGGCATGGGGATTATAGGAGCCGGCATTTCCATCATGTTTATGGTGAGCTCACCCCAACCTGGACAATTGGTTATTCGGGAGTGTACCAGGGGAGTTGACACTGGCAGCTTGCTCGCGATGCCAAGGAAGCCCGTGAAAAGATCCTCGACACCTTCGCGGAGATCCCAATCATCGTAGCGTCCGCAAAGGCGAAGCTGCGAGCCTTTCCAGATAGGCAAGAATTGAAGTCGTGCAGCGAAAAGCTCAATTTGGAAATCATTGTTTCCGTGTCGAAGCTGGTGGGAGCCTTACTACCCGAGAAGCACAGTAGGGCAACATGAAGTATACAACCCTACTCGGACAGATGGGGACTAACTAGAAGACAGGAGAGAAAGTCCCATACTTCTGGTTCAGGAGCAAGTTGGGGAAATCTACTATTGATGATGTATTGAAATCACTCAGAGGTCGGGCGGATGAGCTCAAGAGCTTGGTGCAAGACTTTGTGTATGAAGCAATCGGGGAGACGCAATGGCAAACGCGAGAGATCAAGAAGGATACTTCTGGTATAAAACACGACACCTCCATCCTGCTGGAGACAGCGTCCAAGTTGCAAGGAAACACAGCCGGTCTCATGACGATGACTTCTCAGGTACAAACGGAAATGCGCACCCTGACATCAAACTTCAAGTCTGTTCTCGATAACGACTACACAAGGCGGCTACAGATATTCGAGAAGAAGAAGGAGGAAGCAGAGAAGTCTAGAGATGTGATGGCGCGGACTCTGGAAGAAGTTGTTGCCGAGAAGGGTGAGTAGAAGGCCTCGACGGGGGGCACACAAGGATGATGCGTGCTAATAAAGCCCAGACAGGGAATGCGAAAGACTTCGCGCCGAGATCAACTATATGCGTGCTCGCACTCCAGTCCCAGGCCTGATGACTGTGGAAGAGTTCCTCGGCGCCATCGGCGCGTCCACGCTCATCAGGCAGTCGACCGAGGACATCGACAAAGTCCTCCGCCTCCGCAGCTCCATCCACCCCATGGCCGAGGCCGAGGCCGTCTCGCTGCTGCAGACGTCCGCATTCCGCGCCTGGCTCCGACCCGGCCGGTCTGACGCCATCCTCATCGATGGCGCCGGCGCTGCCGTCGACATGTTCGACCCCACGGAGCGTGTCTCGGCCAAGTCGGTGCTCTGCGCCTCGCTCCTGGCCACCCTTTGCCGCCCTCCGCGGGACCCGTTCCAGCTCTTCTTCTTCGCCGGGCTACATTCGTCGGAGAAGGACCCTCTGAGCGACGGCCCACGCGGCATGATGCGCAGTCTCCTCTGCGAGCTGGTCAAGGAGGCATACCGCCGTGGTTGGCTATATCTCGACTTCATCGGCGACAAGGCGTATCGCGACGGCATCCGGACGCAGAACATTCATTACCTGTGTCAGGCTTTCCGCCAGATCCTGGAGCGCATGGAAATGATGGAGGCTCGCGACCTTTCCATCTACTGCGTGGTCGATGGCATTGCCCAGTACGAGCAGCGATGGTACGACGACCTGGCCGTGGTGGTCGGAATGTTCCGCAGAATCGTCAACGACAACACGCTGAAGCCGGCCTTTAAACTCCTGCTGACTGGCCCCCAACGTGTCCGCTATGTCCATGACATGCTTGGCCTGCCGCCGGGCAAGCGGCTGTGGACGAATGCAGCCGTTGCAGGCGAGCACCCAGCCGCCCAGCTTGGGATGCCTTTGGCCGCAGAACAGGCACTGCTAGTACGACGACAGCAGAAGGTCGCAGAGAGGAGTGGCCGCAGCCAGTACTTTGACGACATGGAGACCACGGCGGATGACTATTGCTGAGAAGACGACGAGACGTGGAAGCAAAGGGCAGACCAAAATTATTCGCTGTACCTCGCATCTGTTTTGTGCGTGCTTGGATTGCCATCTCTGGGAACGACATGCCCACCAAAACGAGTCTGGTCGAACCGCTCCCGTAGGTTGATTGTTTCGATGAGTGTCACGACTTGGTCGGTTGTGTTGCACAACTGATTTGCATATTTCCGCACTGTACCGGTTAAATAAATACCGCGGCGACACGCCAAGCCACCATGTAAAAGGGGGACAAGATGAAGGACAGATGATAATTACACAGGCTTTTAGTAGTTACACACCCGTTCAATTTTATAGTGACGCCGGGCCTATTGACAAGCTCTTGGCCAGACTACCGTCTTGTCCCGTCGCCGACAGTTTCTTGTCTTGTGACTTGTCAATCAATTCAATCAAATGTTATGCCCCAGATTACCCCACATGCACTACTATTGGCTGATTATTAACATCGACCCACTGAATTGCTGCCACCTCCGCACCCGTCCCCAGAATGGCCGTGCCGGAAATGCCCAACATTCAATGTTGCATTTAAACGTGCCTGGCCCCTTTACAACAACATTGAACTAATCTAGATCCGGCTGCGGCGCCTTCCTCTGGCTAGATGCCGGCAAGACGCAGCTTGAGGGCTGAACTCGAAACCCAGGCATTATCCGTCATTTTCTTTCTCTCGCCCTCGAATGCCCAACACGCAGATGTATCGCCCGTGGACTGCGAACATCACACGCCCGGTCCTCATGTAACTCCGTGTCACGTCTATTGGTAGCATTGTTCAAGCCCATTAAAGTTTCTGCATTCACACCAGCCCTCACGGTTGGAAACCGTAACGGATTCGAGACATCCATCGGCAGCACCAACTGCGCCTTCGTCAGCATGCCCGTCACCACCGCAGACACCTTTACATCCGCCAAGGACCCGGATCACTACGACATTGAACATAGTCATCATGACCATGGCATCGGCGAAGCGGGACCATCCCGCGCGCTGGGGATTGACCAAACCCGCGACATCACAGAGGCCGAGCATGAGTTGGGCTTTTGGCAAGCCATCGGCATGTATCCCCAGGCCACCTTCTGGTCCATGTTCTTCTGCATCGCCGTCGTCATGGCCGGCTTCGACGCCCAGATCATCACCTCCTTCTACGCCCTGCCCGCGTTCCAGCGCAAATACGGCGATTGGGTTGGCGATCATTATGAGATTGCCGCGCCCTGGCAGACGGGTCTGGGCATGGGCAATCCCATCGGTCAGGCTGTCGGCGCCCTCGCCAGTAGCTATCCGCTGCATTATCTCGGGAGGCGCAAAACCCTTGGCCTCTGCTGCGTCTGGTCTGTTGGCTTTGTCTTTGTCCAGTTCTTCGCCACGTCCATTGGCATGCTTTGCGTCGGAGAGGTGCTCGGCGGCCTTGCCTACGGATTTTACGTCGTCATCGCACCCACCTACGCCTCTGAAATATGCCCCGTGACTCTCAGAGGCTTCCTCACAACATCTGTCAATCTGGCCTTCGTCATCGGGCAGTTCATCGCTCAAGGCTGTGCAGCTGGGGTCGAGACAAGGCTGGATGAGTGGGCGTACAAGATCCCCTTTGTGAGTTGGCGGACCAGACCACACATTTCCGCATCCAGTGACATTGCTGACCAGGTATTGGCCGTCTCTTGCCACAGGCTATCCAATGGGTATGGCCTGTTGTGCTGCTTGCTGGGCTTCCCTTTGCCCCGGAAAGTCCATACTGGCTCGTCCGCCGCGGGAGAAGGGAGGATGCTCGCAAGGCGTTGCTCCAACTCACGTCTAGCACAAATCGTCCGGATATTGACAAGCTTCTGGTGGGAATAGAGCAAACAGATTTACTGGAACAGGAGTACGAAACCGAGACGACCTATTACGACTGCTTCAAAGGAGTGAGCCTTGTCCGCACCGAGATATCCGTCATGGTCTACTTGATCCAAGTCATTGGAGGGAATCCACTGATTGGCTACGCAAACTATTTCTTCGAACAAGCCGGACTGAGCTCCTCGGATGCTTTCAACAGTGAGATGCTCTGTCTTCCATCCACATTATTCTGTTTGCTTGGTGCTACGAGCTGACAGCAAATACTTTCTAGTGGGGGTTGGTAATACTGCTCTTGGGTTTATCGGCACAGTGATTTCCTGGCCCCTGATGAACTTTGTAAGTGTCCCTTGTGCCAGAGGATCTCATGGTTTGAGCCGAAGCAAAACTAACGTTGGACCACCAGTTCAAACTAGGCCGGAGAACCATTTACACTTCGGGAATGGCCGTCATGACCGTCCTCCTATTTGTGATTGGCTTCTTGAGCATACCAAAGAACAATAAGGGTGCTATATGGGCCATGGCATCATTGATGGACATCTGGACGTTTGTGTACCAAATGACGGTTGGGCCGATTTGCTTCGTGGTCATTTCAGAGATATCAGCCACACGGTTGCGCGAGCGCACCATAGCCATTGCCACAGCGGTGCAAGCCTGCGCCAGCATTGTTTTTACAGTTGCCATGCCCTACATGCTCAATTCCAACGAGGCCAATTGGGGAGGCAAGGCCGGGTTTCTTTTTGGCGCCATCAGCATCGTGTGCCTGGTTTGGTGCTACTTTCGCCTACCAGAAAGCCGAAACAGAACCTATGAAGAATTGGACATTCTCTTTCAGCGGCGCATTCCGGCTCGCCAATTCAAGAATTATGACTTGTTGGCAGAAGCAGATGCACCTGTGGATAGCACCGAGCGCTTGTAACTGTGCATCGAAGCCGCACGAATCGCGGGTAGGGAGACGAGGGATCATGTGTATCCCATAAAGGTGCTGTGCAGAGTGGCTGCTGTGCAGAATTTGCAGTCAATCATGTCTCAGGCTGTGTAAATGCCCATGTGGCATGCGTATTGCATGCTCGTATAGTGGTCTGGGAGGGAAAACCTAGTCTGAACATGTCGTAAATAAGATGGCTTCAAAAAGGTAATTTGCCTCATCATTGAGTTTTAGAGATTGAGAAGAGGTGCCGCCAGCCTTGATGAATGCAGTTGGGTGATAGAATCAGGGCCTTGACACAAGCTTACCGTCACCAGGGGAAGACCAAGTGCGAAATCTATTGGTCGATCGATGGCATAAGACAAACGACCTTCTTCATTCATGTAAGATGCCAAGACGGACCTCCATGGTCATGGCGGGACCAGACGTTTCTAATGCAGCCATGGACGGATGTGTAAGCTCTCAACTGCCATCAGTGGCTACATGTATGTAGGCTCTCAAAGCGTCAACGGTCCATGCCCTGGCTCACTGCGTGCATGGAAGCACTCCAAGTGCTTACTCGGTTGTTGGAGACCAAGTAATATTTGGCGAACAGACCACGCTTATTACTTGACCGCAATTTAAACATCAACCCCTCTTGGCAATATACAATGCCTGCTACCTAGTGGCTAGTCCACCCGATTTGACTCGTTGCAACAGTATCCGCGAGCCTTGCCACAGCTCCCATTCGAGGGAGCCCAGCAGTCTTGATACCCTGAAAAGTTGGAGGAATACACAGGACTTCAACAGAGAGTAGAGTCTGCCCTGTATATGTGGAAATTCTCAGTCTTGGCGATCACTAGCTTGGGTACCGTTGAAGCCGTGACGCTGAACGGGTACGCCACTTGATGAGTTGCCTGATAGTGCAACGATCCGACGCAGACATCATGTATTTATCATCCCTGTTGGACGGGTGGGATGCCAACACAGCATGTATGTACGAATGCAAACGGCGTGGCTTGCAGAAGCTCTAGCGGGTTAGCTCAATCGGTCAGTATTATGCGGCCGTTCCATGACATGCCACTTCAGTCAATGTAACAAAAGATGCCGTCAACATTCCCCGACACAAAGAGACCAATGAATGGCCTAGATAGCATGATCAATTCAGGACCAAGAATCTTGTCATCCCCATATTGCGACGGCTGTCACAACCTGTATGCACTTCGTGCCCAATGTCTCGGTTCCCCGAAATGACAAGCCATTTAACCTTCACCCGGTGTTGTTTCCCACATTTTTTGCCATCCTCTGAATTATATTTCCTCCATCTAATCGCAGACTCTCCTCATTTATCGACCGCTGCTTTTCTTACTCTCCTAACCTCACAGTAGCGGGTTATGTTGGTGACGGCAAGCAAAAACCGCACACTGCTTTGCATTTGAACATTGTCAAATCAGCATCATGGTCATCGGCAACCATGGCAAGACTCACCTCGAGCCTGGAAGAGACGGCGCGTGCACAGATGACGCCCCCGTCTCCAATGAAGACATTGACGCCGCCGCTGAGCGCAGGCTCGTTCGAAAACTGGACGTCATCATCATCCCGACCTTCTTCATTATATACATGATGTCGTTTCTGGACCGAATCAATATAAGCAATGCCAGGATCCAAGACATGCCCAAAGACTTGGACCTCTCCGGCAAGAAGTTCAACGTTGCCCTGCTTGTTCGTCCGTGGCCGCGCACCACCAGACTGCATGGGACACGAGGGGTGAAAGCTGGCTAACAGGGCGTCTGCAGGTCTACTACGCTTCCTACATCTTGCTGGAAATCCCGTCCAACATGATTGTCAAAAAGGTCCGTCCGTCCCTGTACATATCCACGCTCATGTTCACCTGGGGCGTGGTCAACATGTGCATGGGCTTCGTGCACAGCTACCAAGCCCTCGTAGGGCTCCGATTCATGCTGGGCGTCTTTGAAGCCGGCGTCCTGCCGGCCATTGTCTACATCACCTCGACGTACTACAAGCGCCACGAGTGCCAGAAGCGCATGTCGCTGTTGTTCTGCAGCACCGTTGTCGCGGGAGCCTTTGGCGGCCTCTTGGCCTTTGCTATTGGCAAACTCGGCGGCCGCGAGGGTTTCAGGGCGTGGCGATGGATCTTTATTATTGAAGGGGCCATCACGGCCTTGCTGGCCATCGTTGCCTCGTTTACCATCATCGACTGGCCGGAGCAGACCAAGTACCTCAATAGGGAAGAAAAGGAACTGCTTCGCCGGCGGACCCAGAACGACGTGGGAGACATGGTTCGGATGGACACGCTCAACAAATTCTCCTTCCAGCTTATTGCCTCCGACTACAAGATTTGGCTTGGCGGCCTGGTGTATTTTGGCGTCGGCGTGGCCGGCTTGTCGGGGGCCATGTTTTTGCCAACCATTCTTGTGGAATTTCACTGGGAACCCGAGCAGGCGCAGGTCCGTACGATTCCCGTGTATGTTTTCGCCGCGGGAACGATGCTCCTCGGCGCCTACGCATCGGATCGCCTCAAGCACCGGTTCGGCTTCATCGTCGGCGGCGCATCCATGACGACGGTTGGGTATGCGATGCTTCTGTCGCAGGACGGCAAGACGCGAGACTACAAGTTTGCCGCCGTCTTTCTAGTATTTGGCGGCGCGTACATGATTGCCCCCATGGCTCTTGTCTGGCTGCAAAACAACGTGTCGGGCCATTGGAAACGGTCGTTTGCCGCCTCGACCCAAGTCATGGTGGGAAACGTGGCAGGCATTGTCGGCAGCCTGATTTTTGTTCCCGACGAGTCGCCAAGATATACTACCGGATACAGCGTGTCCCTGTCTTTGATGTGGGTTGGAATCTGTGCCGCCTTGGCCATGTTTATGCTCATGAGGAGGGAGAATGGCAAACGGGCCGCCGGGCGCAGAGACGACCGGCTTGCTTTGCCAGAAGACGTCCAGGCCAACCTGGGCGATTGGCACCCCAGTTTTAGATTTACTCTGTAGATGTGAAGGCTGCGGCTGGCTTACACAATTAATTGAGATCTCCATTAATGTCCGGGTCGGCCCCGAGCGCGGGCTCGGAACGCAATCCCACATATTCCGACCCAGCATCGGGACTGTCAAGCATGAGAAAACGGGGCCAAGAGGGGAAGCTGTAACCTCGAATACGCAACGAGATCGGGAGCTCGCAACCCTGGCCCCAAGTCCGACTCGGCTACCAGGACCGGCTGATGTGCTGGTGGAGAAGACGACGGCAAACCGGCAGTCATAGAAATACCACAGAGTCCCGTAAACCTCGCCTTGTGATTCCTTGATTCTGCCATGTTGGCGGCCTAGGACTCGCCATTCACCCTTTATTCTCGTCGCGTAAACTCCCC
>NW_011942150.1:523196-631913 GCF_000187425.2 Metarhizium robertsii ARSEF 23 | reverse complement strand
CCACCGTCCGGCCATCATGTACACGGCGTCGTTTGCCTTCTTCGATGCCCTCTGCGGGGCCGGGGTGACGCACTGCTTCGTCAACTTGGGATCAGACCACCCGAGCATCATTGAAGCAATGCTCAAGGGCCAAAGGGAAAAGGGCGCTGGCTTTCCACGCATCGTCACTTGCCCGAGCGAGGTATGCCCCGGCCGCTCGAGAGCACCGAGCCCGACAACTGACACGAGTTTTCTAGATGGTGGCCATGTCCATGGCGGACGGGTTCGCGCGGGTTACCGGAAGGCCACAATGTGTAATTGTGCATGTGGACGTCGGCACGCAGGCGTTGGGCGTGGCCGTTCACAACGCATCCGTCGGTCGCGCTCCGGTCCTCGTCTTTGCGGGCTTGTCGCCCTGCACGTTGGAGGGCGAGCTGCGTGGCTCCCGGACGGAATTCATCCACTGGCTCCAGGATATCCCTGACCAAAAGGCCATCGTCGGACAGTACTGCCGGTACGCGGCGGAAATCAAGACGGGGGCCAACATGAAGCAAATGGTCAACCGCGCGCTGCAGTTTGCGACAAGCGGCCCCCAGGGCCCCGTGTACCTCTGCGCGACGCGAGAAGTCCTCGAGGCCGACCTCGCGCCCTACGAGATCCAGCAGGATCAGTGGGATCCCGTCGAGTTGGGCGGCCTGTCGCCGAGGAGCGCGGACAGCATCGCCGAGGCCCTGGCCCGGGCCCAGAGACCGCTCGTCATCACGGGATATTCCGGCCGCAACCTGCAGATACCACCCGTCCTGGTGCGGCTGGCCGACGCCGTCAAGGCTCTCCGGGTGCTGGACGGATCTGGCAGCGACATGTGTTTTCCCGCCAACCACCCGGCGTGGCTCGGCATGAGGATAGGCGCGCACGCAGCCGTCGAGGAAGCCGATGTCATCCTCGTCCTGGATTGCGACGTGCCCTGGATCCCGACGCGGTGCCGCCCGAAAAGGGACGCGGCGATATTCCACATCGACGTCGACCCCCTCAAGCAACAAATGCCGCTCTTCTACATCCCGGCCCAGGCACGGTATCGAGCGGATGCCCTCATGGCGCTGGAACAGATCCTTGGGGCGCTCACGGGGGGCCACGCGGCCAAAGTGCTCGCCGAGGGGGACGCCGCGGCGGCTGAAGAGGCGCGGAATGCTTCCCACGCCCAGTTTCTGGCTCAGATAGCGCATGCGGCCAGGCCCTTTGCCAACGGTAGTTTCGGCACGGGCTACCTGAGCAGTCTTCTGCGTCGGGTCTGTCCAGAAGAGACCATATGGGCCGTGGAAGCCGTGACAAACACGACCTTTATCCACGACAACATTCAGCCCACGGTGCCCGGATCGTGGATCAATTGCGGCGGCGGCGGTCTGGGGTGGTCTGGGGGCGGTGCATTGGGGATCAAATTAGCAACGGATGCTCAAGCTGGCGGAGCCGGAAAGGGCAAGTTTGTGTGCCAAATCGTTGGGGATGGCACCTATCTCTTCTCCATGCCGAGCAGTGTGTACTGGATATCCAAGCGATATAGTATTCCGGTGTTGACCATTGTTCTGAATAATGACGGTAAGCTCCCACCTGTTGTTTGGCAAGTGTGAACAAGCCCCGGGCTAATGACAGAACCGTAGGCTGGAATGCGCCGCGAAAATCTTACATGTTGGTTCATCCCGATGGCGAGGCGGCGTCGGCGACAAACGAGAATATCAACATTTCCTTTTCCCCGGCACCGGATTACGCGGGCCTTGCGGCAGCCGCGGGAAGCGGCGACATCCACGCCTTCAGGGTGAGCAAGGCGAATGAACTCGGGTCCGTACTCGAGCAAGCTGTCGCCAAAGTATTGGGTGGACAGACTGCCGTTGTAGACTGCAAGGTGGTGTTGGACTGCTAATATCGTACTGGAAAGGGGGTTTGAGGGCGCATTGGACGCAAGGGTCGGGCTATTGATCCTTTTTATAAGCCGTCAATGTAATCTAGTCAGTCGCCGCTGGACGGAGAGGAGGCTTGGTATAATTGACTGCATGCGACCAAACTGGTCTTGGGAGTTTGGCCAGAGCCGTTTCAAGTATGTGCTTCCACCCACCCTCGTGCCTCGCAAGCATTGATCCAAGTCAAGATGGACCACGGCCTCTTTCTCTAGTTGACGGCAAGGGTTGCTACCGGACAACATATTGACAGCATGTATGTCGTTGTCTCAGGTAGACACGGAGGGATGGCCACCAAGGGCTGCAGCGCTGCTTCCGCTGTGGGGGTCTGATGCAGCCATTTGCAAGGGAGCGACCGATTGACTCGACATTGAATCCGTGTCAACTGGTGCTTGCCTGGTGGCCGAGTCTTGTTACCAACTTGTTCGACTGTCCAGTGGAATAAAGAGATTATTAATGGTCAACTGGTATTACTCGGCTGGTGGGGAGCTGCATCTGCGCACAATATTCGAGCAGCACATGGATTAATAACTGGCAGTCAAATCGGCCGAGAAAAGCAGCTGTGTCCATTACTAAACTAATTGATGTTGCTACGTTGACTTATCCGAGACCAATGGAGAAGACCATAGACGCCGTGAGCTGCATCGCCCGGGCCAGGCCTTCAACCAGCACTGAGAGCAGTGAATACACCGTGGCAACTTGACTCATCAATGATTGCCAAAATCGGCGACGGGCACATGAAAGACGCGGCATCAACGTCAACTGCGCCAAATGAAGCAAGCACACCGCCGGTACCTTGCCAATAGCACACGCTCATATGCCGTGCCACGCTGCCATTGATGCCATTGCCAAATGTCGAGCGGAACCATGCTGTCGAGACAAACGGTCGCTGTCAATTCTTACATGACCCGTGTCTAGAGGGATGCCGTGCCATCATTCCAAGTTGTTGGGTGGCAACATGACTGGTGCCGGCCTGCTTTTCTGGTCAAGTTGTTCTAGGCTCAGCAGATACGCATTGACTTTAAACTCCTGCTACAACGAGACCGTCTCCCGTTCCTTGGCGACGCGCACGAGACCATGCGCCGACACCAACACCAGCGTTAGATGCCGACACTAGTCACATTTTGGCAGGTTGCAACTGTGGTTCGAGGTTGATAATAAATCGACAATTTAATCATCAGCGACTGTGTCCTGATGGTTGCAGAGGCAATAGACGCACGATAGCGTCTTTTGTGCTACGTTGCCTTGCGTAAACAGCAACACATGATGCGCCGTGTTTTCGTCGTATGACTGAAAGAACGCACCATAACTTGTCATGAATTGTGTCAGCCGAAATAGAGTCAAGTCAACATTGAATCCAAATTTAGCATGACTTACTGGTGTCTTACCACCAGCCGGACGCCCATCGTCGCCGGTCGTGCTAGACAGCTAGTTGGGTACCATTCCGCCTAATCGGGCCCGATGTGACTATTCCCTCTCTTTTTTTTCGCCTATAATTGTCAAAGTGCGTCTTTTTTTTCTTATTTTTTCCTCCCTTCCTCCCTGGCCCTCCGCTCCAAGGCCTCTAGTCTCCCGCCCAAGCGGAAGCTACGATGATGCCGGGCGGTGATTGTGGCTGCAAGTCATTCCCCCCCGCACGTCTGTGAACTTCCTTTACCTGCTTGTTTAAGACACAGTCGGTTCATGGTCGTTGGCTTTTGGGCTTCTAGTCCATGCGCGGCTCCGATGACCTCCCGCATCACTTGCCAAGGGCGGCGTGGAGACGCTGGCTTCTTCACATTTTCATGTAACCCGAGACATGGGCTGGATGGAAAATATGGCAGTAAAAAGGGATAAAACCTCGCGCGGTCCCTGGAACTCGACCAGGGAATTTTATTGTCTTGTCCACGGCAAATGTCGGCCGAGAAACCAAGGCCGCGTTCCTGTCCTTTTCTTTGATGCCATTTTGACATTTCAACACATGACACTCATGTTATAAGATCATTATTATCACAGCGGTGCCTTTCCTCTGTCGCCAACATGTTGAAATCGTGTTTGATCGCGGCTCTAGCCGCCGTATCTCTTGCATCACCCATTCATCAAGTCGTCCGAGCAGTTGCTGAGCTCCCTCGGCTCGTCGTCTACTTTCAAACCACACATGACTCTAGCGGAAGGCCCATCTCCATGCTGCCATTGATCGAGGAAAAAGGCATTGCGCTTACGCACCTCATTGTTTGCTCGTTACACGTAAACGAGAATGGTCAGATCCATTTGAACGACTACCCCCCTAGCAACCCCATGTTCTACACACTCTGGAACGAAACGGCAGTCATGAAGAATGCCGGCGTCAAGATTATGGGAATGGTTGGCGGCGCAGCCCCAGGCTCATTCAGCTCGGGCACCCTGGACGGCGACACGGCCACTTTCAACAAGTATTACGGCCAGCTGCGCGATGTCATCAAAAAGTTCAAGCTGCAAGGCTTGGACATTGACGTCGAACAGCCCATGAGCCAGGCGGGCATTGAGCGCCTAGTCGACAAGCTTCGGTCCGACTTTGGGCCCAGCTTCATTATTACATTGGCACCGGTGGCCTCTGCTCTTTCAGACGGCGGAAATCTCAGCGGCTTCGACTACAAGCTTCTCGACTCACGCAAAGGCTCCAAGATTAATTTTTACAATGGCCAGTTCTACAGCGGCTTTGGCACCATGTCCCGTCCGACCGACTACACCACCATCGTGTCAAACGGTTTCAGCGCCTCGCGGGTTGTCGCTGGACAACTCACCTCCCCCAGCAATGGCTACGGATACATCCCGTATGAGCAGCTCAATGCGACCGTCATATCGCTGAGGGATAAATACGGTCAGATTGGAGGCGTAATGGGCTGGGAGTATTTCAACAGTGCCCCTGGCGGGACGGACGAACCTTGGAAATGGGCGCAGATCATGACGCAAATCCTTCGGCCGGATTCTGTCCCCAAGCTCGCCATCTCGACGGAGATTGCGCAGAAACTAACGACGGCATTTAATGACAGTGTCAAATCGAACCCTGTGTGGGCGACAAAATCTGGCGGCGTACTAGGCGTTGACTACCATCGGATGATTAATGTATAAAGTCATGGATCTAGATATTTTATATTATTTATATACGACCATTATGACTACTATGAGTAGAGGGTAGCCAAATCACTTGTGATTCAAGCAATAGTTGGAGACTGACTGATGGTTGCTGTTGGCATGTCATAACTATTCCGTCAGCTACTACAACAGTAAATAGAAGCATGCGGATAAGGACAAGTACAAGCAGCAAGTAATTATTTCAATGCCTGCCTGTCTAGTATTATTCTCTGCGAAATGCCCTTCCTCTCTACAAAGCCTCTTGCTGGCACTTGTCGGCACTGGATTGCGCCTGTGTAGTCAAAAAATAGCCATATTGCTTCTTGGGCCATGTAAAACAATAATATCACGTCATGGGGATTATTATCAACCAAGCCTTATTGGCACCTTAATTTTTATTATTAGCTTTGCTTTTCCTCTACACACTAGAAACTCGAGGTATTTGCTATGTTCAGAATACTATTGCTTTAAGCCTACAACTACCATTACCCCTTGCCACTTTAGTAGGCAAAAGCGCTTGCGTGTTTCAACAGCAGCGGCAGTTTTATCCCACAGTAGTATTGCCAACCCAGTCTGACGGTTCCCCTACTCGGAATACGTAGCTTCGTTCTCAAAGCCTCGTGGAATGACTTGTCCTCTTTTAGTTACTTTGGTGTAGCAGCTGGTTTCACATCGTCCCCCGAGGGGCGGATTGCTACATGGATGACACGTTGCCATGAAGGCACGGGCCGAACCTTAAACCCGACGATAGTTAGACAAGGGCTCTGATTACGAGACCTAGGGCAAGGTCACTCACCGCTTCTTGATATAAATAAAGGTTTTTGGCCTTTAAAGCCTCAAGGAAAACCAAGGACCTGTGATATTAAGGCAAAGTATTAGCTGAATATGAACACTGTTCTAAGCCCCTAAACGCAGGCCCTTGTCACACGAATTTAGCTGAACATTCAAAGAGAACTACGACTCTAGACATGGGATACATTTGCTACAAGGAATAAAGGCACTGGTACAGTCCTTCCTGCTGGCAAGCTTTGCGCAAAGCTCCTGTTGATTGGATTGGACTTGTTCTTGGACTGATTTGACCTTTCCAAACGCACTCTGTATACACCTTTCGACAAGTTCATCATTCGTATTGTAAGCGTAGTAGCAACCTCCCACGATGTATTTACAGCTTTTCTCAGTTGCCCCCAGCTTGACAGAAGCAGGCGGATGCCTGTCTATAAATTCAGTTGGCGCGATGTGCCCGGCGAAATACATCTTTGATAGCTTTCTCGCAACTGCCTCAATTTTTTTGGAACTTCTTTATAATTTCTTTCCAACTATTCGTCTGGAAACTGCTTGTTTCTTTTTCAAGATAGGCCGTCACCTCTTTGTCAAATGCCTGGTCCTTAATGGCACCTGTAAGACGAGGCTCACGTTGGTTTATGATAAGGGCCTGAGGGCTAAGTAGACGTGCTTTGCCACAAGGCAAAAAACATGCGGTGAAGCTGTTTAGATCTGTCACTTATTGTCACTTAAAGACAGACAATTTTGGAATACAAGGTCTGTGAGCACTGTGTTGTAAAATTCCTTCTGTTTGCCACCGAATCTACCAAGCTACTTCTGCATTCACTACTGCCGTGTAGTCCAACAAGCATACTTATATACTGTGGTTGGATACAGCAATCGCAGTTGTACTACAAAGTTGAGCATAGAAAGTCTTTCTTGGAAAAGAAGGCAGAGACGATCAAATCATCAAAGAACGATTATTAGCGTTGGCCTTAATAACCGACTATAGCCCAGGAAGTCATTGCAGCAGAGCATCATGAACTTGACAAACGTCATGCAGAGCGATGAAGTTCTACGACCGTATGCAAGGTCACATTATTGCGCTTCTCAAATGATACGGCCCTCATCTCTCTATTGGATCGGGTCTTGAATAGAGTCCCAGGTGATGTCTTGGGCCATATTCAGAGTCGTATCTGGAATCTGACCAGCCAAATTACTTTCTGCATCCCGATACCAGCCTGTCAATGCCGGATGCGTAGTCATTGGGCCATCTAGGTGTGGTACACAAAACAATCGAAAGACACCCGCTACAGTGCCCTAGTTTATTCAGATATACTATTTGGCCAGGCTTGATACATGTTACACGGTTACACGAGGGCTATGATCATGAGATGTAAGATTTTCGGAGAGCCTCTGCTGCAAGTCAGACACGATTTAAATGGACAATATCAGAATAATCCACCGCCTTGATATGTCAACATCGTACTGAGAGGAGGCGAATGCTTTATTGTCAGTAGATAATTGCCGGTTTGTTTTCTCAAGTAAAAGCTAATATTTACACTTGGACTTAAATGAAAGGAACTATAAACCGGCTAGGATATTAGATTCGTCTATTATATTAGTTAATACTACTTTCAAGAAGTAGTATAATTTTAGAAATAAGCCCTTTTCAGATAATAATTTTTGCTAACATTACATGCAATATAACTAGGACTACCCTATATCGATTCTATTTGTGTTCATTGAAGAGGAGATTCTATTTCTACATAATATAGTTCAGACTACGCAGGGCTATACATTTACATCCCTCAAGTTTATGCACGGGAATACAAATCGTCTCTCTTGAATAAAGCATCTAATAATTCAATGCAATTATTATACTTTCATCATAAACCTTGACTTGGAAAAAAACATGCCTTGTACGTAAGAGTTGGTGCTAGAGCTACTTGGCCACGTGTGAAAGACTGAAAGTATACAGAATTACTATTAAAGTGCTACGTACTTCTTTGTGATACATAGATGTGCTTTTAGCTAAATGTACACTGTTCTTTAGAAACAATAATAACGTGAAGAATTATATGCGAATACCCTCAGCATCGTTAACATTACAAGGAGGGCCGGCATCACGGAGCAATATCGCAAATTGTGGTAGCTTGTGATCAGTACTCCTTGCCGAGGCAAACGTCGAGTCAACCCTGTCTAGCTGGTGACTCTGGAGGCAATATACCCGCCTCTTGATTGGTAGGTGTATGAGTATGACGGCTGCCCAAAACAGGCAGGCGTCGCGAATTAGAGTTGACGGCATCGATCACCGCAATGAACCTTGAGGTCCGGGGCCATGAAATTTTTCAAGACGGCCATCTTTGCCCGATATACAGAACCGCATTACGTTGCCACTCATAACTTGGTTTGGGAGCAGCCATGTCAGGATCACCACCACCATGCTGTCGGGACCCGGGAGTGGCCAATCGCTTCCCACCACTTCGCCCGGGACGTGACGTGCAGTGTCCGTGGCAGTCGGGCTGCCGCGGAGAAGTACTGCACATAGAATGGGCTTCTTGCAGCATCTGCGGAGCAGAGAGTTTGGGTCCCTGCGTTGGGTCGGCTTTCAAGTTGCAGCGTGGCGCTTAGGTTTGCCCACAACGTGCTGTGGCAATTTTTGATCTTGCTCCCCTTTAGGAACACGACATCTGGAGGGTAACTAACGGCAACCGGCTTTCTGCAGAGCTTGTCACGCGTCGAGTTAGTGCCCCATTCCAGGGTGGCTTGGTTTACCATTGGGTTCGGTGACTGGACAGCAACGCTGCCAAGAGTCCTGATTTGCATGTCCGCCTGATCACGTTGGATGAGATTGTGTGTATACGAGAATGCTCGCGATCGGCCATCTACCGAGTAGAGCCGGCATTCAACTGCTAGTCATGTGCTTTGTGTACCCTGAGCAGTTGCTCCGGCGAGGAGAGACGGAAGAGTTATGTCATCTTTGTGGCATATCGTCTTGGTTATCTTGCTATATTTACGTTGTATCTAAGACCAGACACGATCAAACCGGGCGGCGGGGGGTTGAGCGGCTTCTTAGCTTCTTGTCTCATCTGGACTCGGACAGTCACGAGTTGGCTAACCACCCGTTGGGCTGGTCGAGATCGCTTTGTCTCGACCGTATTACGTCCGGCAGCCTTGCTGTCACCTTGTTGATGTGGCGTCAACATGGTCTCGCGAGTGGTTGAAGAGGAGAGGAACCCCAACAACAAAAGTTGCGCCGTCTGTCCGTTCCGCGGGGAGCCTGGTCATGTTTGCATTCGGCCATGGGGATATTTGGAGATGTTTCTTCCCCCGCATTACCCCGCATTATTGTAAAGGCCAAGGGTCGACGGTGGGATTACCCCGTATTTCCTGGCGGAATATAGCTGACCTGCAACCCTCGGGTCGGCCATGATGACCACGGGCGACTCCGTACATACATTGCCTCCACTTATGCTGCTTCTCCTCCTCAAGGCGAAATATCACACGGCCACGCGGCGGACCACAATTCCCTTGCCGATCCATGTTGACGAATCGTGTGCTTCTCCGACTGCCCCGTTGCCATGCCTCCATCCAAAGCTGCCGAGCCTTCTGCAAAGCGGTGTCGAACTGACGCGCAGCTGGCACAGAAACGGCAAGCGGATAAGGTAAAACACAGATCGAACCGTGCCGAGAGCAAAACGCGGTTGGAAAGCATTGAGAGAGACGTATCATTTCTTCGGGATACCATAAGTGAACTTCTGGTTCAGATACGGCAGCCCCAGCCTGCGCTTGCCGAGGCCGCGGTATCCAGTGTTGGCCAATTCTCTCATCAATGTTCACATCACGAGCAACTGCAGTCCAGCCCATTGGATAATGACGCGCCTGTCTCTGTAAGTGACTGTGTGGTCCAATACTTGACCATTGACTCCATATCTTGACTGTTGCATCATGAATGTTTTAGCTGTGGCGCAAGGGACTTGAGCCTATCGAGCAACGTCTTCTAACTATAATGACAGCAGTTCATCAGTACTTGGCTGGAGCATGCAGGGAGCCATCAATACAGTACCACGGCTGCGCCAGCGCCGGCCAACACTTTTGTCACGCCTCAAAAAAGTCCTTCCATTTCCTCATCACCTTGCTCACAGCAAACGACACTAGTCGATTGTCGATGTGGCTTGCAGCATGGCCATCAGTCAGAATGCCTAGAACTGAAAAGCTTTACTGTCTTGTATGAGTCTCACAAAGCTCTATCACAGAGCCCGTTGCTTGCATTGTCCATTGCGCGCAACCCAACCTTGCCCAACATGCTCCTACACTCGACCAACGACAGCCCTCTCACCATGTTGATTGGCACAACGTTGAGACAGTTCCAAGCTCGAAATGTGGAAACTCTCTGTGGCTTATACTTGTTGGTCTACCGACTGTTGCGGGTAAGTCTCTCCACCTGCATACTATTGTAATTTGTCGCAAACGTGTCCAGAGCTTGAATATGTAACTGCTCACATTACTAAATGCTTTATTTGACTAGTGGCGCATATATCCAAATCCGGATTGGTATCACGACGTGCCTATACTAATGCGGCCAACTGAAGTGCAGAATACACACTTGCATCCTGTTTGCATTGACTTCTTGCCGTGGCCTGCTTTACGAGACTATCTATGCCAGAACCAGAATAAGGACTCGCGCCATTCTGTCGACCTGTACATGCGGTCCATCAAGCTGCACTGGCCGCCGGAGAAGCCGCTGCTTTGCACGGATTCTGGTGGTGCGGTTGAGCTGCACCCGGACTTTGAAGCTACGGTTTGCGATGCTCAGTCTTGGACATTAGTTTCTCCTTGGGCTGAAGCTTTTGAGCACTTGAAGATGCATGTAAATTAAAGATGTATTTGTAATACGTGTTCTTTGTTCTTCTGTGTCTATAAACGCCGCGGCCAACTGGCCTGCCAAGCGAAATCTACCAATGCGTTGAGAGCAAATTTACGTAGAAATGTACAACTTGACACGGTGCGCATGAGCCGATAAATGGATGTTTACAGACGCCAAAAAGCATCCAATGCAGAGCTGGCCTTGGCCTTGGGGTCATTCATGATATTCTTTACGTGTACCCAAGTAAGAACCCTCGGCGCAGCAATTACAGCACAAGCCGTGATTCCCAATGCAACGGCGCCGACTTTTCCGACACATCACTAAAATACAATAAATTCTTTCTTGTTTGATGCAAACCCGGACAAGATAGTCTAACATTTGTATTCGGATATATACGACATGTACTCATTGCTTATTCTAAATAAATACCACTCCCTTCGGCAATGCCATTATGTCCTCATTATGTTCATGTATAAATATCAAGCATCATTAAAAGAGCCGCTTATCCATCCTCGCTCTCAGACACTATGAACCCCGTACCCTTAATTCTGTCCTCCAATTAATGACTGGAAAATCGCTTTAACAAAATCTGAAATGGTAGCCACAAGCTATTTGTCCGAGTTAGCGGGATGCTTCTACACGAATGATCAAGGAGGGGGACTGCTTACAGGTGTTGCATCGCCAATCAACTCGGCGGTTTGGGATACAAACGTCTCGGTCAGAAGTTGTTCAGCATTTCCAAGCAAGCCCAAGACGCCCTTGATGCTCTTGGGCGTGATGAGCGGAGTGACAGTGTCCACGATGCCTTCAATGTCAATCTTCTTGACGGCATCGAGGATGGGTTTCACCGCGTCGACCAAGCCGGCCAGGTCAATCTTGCTGAGCGAGTTGAGAAGAGGCTTGACTTGTTTCAAGAGCCCCGAGATGTCGGCGCCTTCCAGGTCTGCGATGAGCGGTGCCGCTCCGTGAACAAGTGTCTGCGTTTCGTTGACGAATTGGCCGGTCAGGAGTGCTTCGGCGTTGGCCAAGAGGCCAATGAGGCCTTGCACAGTCTTGGGTGTGAGGAACGGAGCAAGTGTGTCGAAGATGCCCTTGAGGTCAATCTCGCCCAGGGCATTGAGGATGGGCGTGATTTGCTTGATGAGCTTGCCGAGATCAATCTCGCCAAGAGCGTCCAGTAGCGGCTTCAACTTGGTAATGAGGCCGGGAAGGTCGATCGTGCTGAGGGCACCCACAAGAGGGACAGCTCCATCAATGAGGGTATGGGTTTGGTTCACGAATTTTCCAGTCAGCAGATCCTCGGCGTTGCCAACCAGGCCAACGATGCCCTGAATGCTCTCCTTGGTCAGCAAGGGGGCGAGGGCTTCCAAGATGCCTTCCAAGTCTAGCTTGCTAAGTGATTTGAGTAGAGGTCCTAGCTGGTTGATCAAGTCTTGCAGATCCAGCTTGCCCAAGGAGGCAATTAACGGCGCCGCCCCCTTGATCAGGCTCTGTGTTTCGTCCACGAATTCGCCTGTGAGTAGTTTTTCGGCGTTGCCTAGTAGCCCGACTATTCCCTTGATACTCTCTTCAGATAAGAGTGGTTTCAGGGCATTTAATAGGCCAGCAAGGTCGATCTGTCCAAGAGTGGCTAGAAGAGGCTCAAGCTGGTTGATCAAATTTTGCAAATTCAGCTTGCCCAAGGAGGAAATCAATGGCGCCGCACCCTTAATTAGACTCTGTGTTTCGTCCACAAACTCGCCCGTAAGTAATTTTTCGGCGTTGCCTAGTAGCCCGACTATTCCCTTGATACTGTCTTCAGATAGAAGTGGTTTCAGAGCATTTAATAGGCCGGCGAGGTCAATCTGTCCAAGGGTAGCCAAAAGAGGCTCGAGCTGCTTAATCAAGTCTTGAAGGTTTAGTTTACCCAAGGAGGAAACCAATGGCGTTGCACCCTTGATTAGAGTCTGCGTCTCGTCCACGAACTCGCCCGTGAGCAGCTTTTCGGCATTACCTAGCAGCCCGACGATTCCGTTAATGCTGTCTTTGGTCAAGAGCGGCTTGAGTGAGTCAAGCAAGCCGGCAAGGTCGATCTGGCTGAGCGTAGCGAGCAGAGGTTCGATTTGGTTGATCAAGTCTTGCAGGTTCAGCTTGCCTAGAGAGGCAATCAAGGGAGCAGCGCCCTTGATTAAGCTTTGCGTCTCATCCACAAACTCGCCTGTAAGCAGCTTCTCGGCATTACCCAGCAGCCCGACGATTCCGTTAATGCTATTTTCAGTTAACAGGGGCTTGAGGGCCTTCATCAAGCCCGCGAGATCGATTTGGCCGAGCGCACCAAGCAGAGGTTCGAGCTGCTTAATCAGGTCCTGTAGGTTGAGCTTGCTCAGCTCTGCGATTAATGGCGTTGCGCCCTTGATAAGGGTTTGCGTGTCATCAACAAATTCCCCTGTGAGAAGCTTCTCGGCATTGCCCAGCAATCCAACAATGCCCTGGACACTCTGCTTAGTCAATAACGGCTTGAGAGCCTCAAACAGTCCGGGGAGGTCGATCTGGCCCAAAGCGTTCAAAATCGGTGCCAGCTGCTTGAGCAGGTCCTGCAAATCTAGCTCGCCGACTGCGTCGATCAACGGGCCAGCTTTCGAGATTAGGTTTTGAGTTTCCTCCACAAACTTCTTATTTAGAAGTAATTCGGCATTTCCAAGCAAGCCAACGATTCCCTTGATACTGTCTGGGGTGAGCAACGGATCGAGCGCTTTGAGGATACCGGCTAAGTCGATCCTGGTCAATTCGTTAAGAAGAGGCTCAATTTGGTCAATCAACTTCTGAAGGTCAAGCTTTCCGAGGCTTCCGATGAGAGGGCCAGCAGACGAAATAAGGTTCTTGGTCTCGTCCACGAAGTCGCCTGAAAGTAGTTTCTCGGCGTTACCTAGTAGCCCGACAATGCCCTTAACACTGTCGGGAGTAAGTAATGGCTCTAGCGATTTGAGCAGGCCAGCTAGGTCAAGCTTGGTCAATTCGTTCAGAAGAGGCTCGATTTGATCGATTATCTTTTGAAGGTCAAGCTTTCCAAGGCTTCCGATGAGAGGGCCAGCAGAAGAAATAAGGCTCTTTGTCTCGTCCACGAACTCGCCTGAAAGTAGTTTCTCGGCGTTACCTAGCAACCCGACAATGCCCTTGACACTGTCCGGCGTAAGTAGTGGTTCCAGCGACTTGAGAAGGCCGGCTAGGTCAAGCTTAGTTAATTCATTGAGAAGAGGCTCAATTTGATCAATCAGCTTCTGAAGGTCTAATTTGCCGAGGCTTCCAATAAGGGGACCAGCAGAAGAAACTAGGCCCTTAGTCTCATCCACGAACTCGCCTGTGAGGAGTTTTTCAGCATTACCTAGCAAGCCGACAATGCCCTTGATGCTATCTGGCGTAAGCAAAGGCTCCAGTGATTTAAGAAGGCCTGCTAGGTCCAGCTTAGTTAACTCATTGATGAGAGGCTCAATCTGATTAATCAGCTTCTGAAGGTCTAGGTTGCCAAGGCTTCCAATAAGGGGACCAGCAGACGAAACTAGGCTCTGGGTTTCGTTGACGAATTTGCCCGTCAACAACAGCTCAGCATTGCCTAGCAGTCCAACAATACCCTTAATGCTATCTGTCGTAAGCAAAGGCTCCAGTGATTTGAGAAGGCCTGCTAGGTCAAGCTTGGTCAACTCATTAATGAGAGGCTCAATCTGATCGATCAATTTTTGCAGATCGAGCTTGCCAAGACTGCCGATAAGAGGGCCAGCGCCAGACACTAAGCTCTGGGTGTCGTTGACGAATTTCGACGTCAAGAGGTCTTCTGCGTTGCCCAACAGTCCAACGATACCCTTGATGCTATCCGGAGTAAGCAGGGGCTCCAGGGACTTGAGCAGACCGGCGAGATCAAGCTTAGTTAGCTCGCCAAGTAGCGGTTCAATCTGGTCGAGCAATTTCTGGAGATCGAGCTTGCCGAGACTGCCAACGAGGGGTCCGGCGCTGTAGACCAGGCTTTGCGTTTCGTTGACAAACTTGGATGACAGGAGAGTTTCGGCGTTGCCGAGAAGGCCAACAATGCCCTTGATGCTATCCGGCGTAAGGAGCGGCTCCAAGGACTTTAGCAGACCAGCAAGATCAAGCTTGGTCAGCTCACTGAGAAGTGGTTCAATCTGGTCGAGTAATTTCTGGAGATCGAGCTTGCCGAGGCTACCAACAAGAGGCCCGGCACTGTAGACGAGGCTTTGCGTTTCGTTAACAAACTTGGATGACAGAAGCGTTTCGGCGTTACCGAGAAGACCAACGATGCCCTTGACGCTATCACTTGATAATAGCGGTTTGAGAGCGTCAAAGAGGCCAACCAGGTCGAGCTTAGCAACCTCCTTCAATATAGGACTGATTTGGTCCACCAAGCTCTTGATATCGACGTCCTTTAGACTGCCGAGCAGTGGGCCAGCGCCAGCAACGAGCGACTGAGTATCGTTGACAAAGTTCTTGGTAAGTAGCAGCTCTGCATTTTCAAGGAGACCGGCAATGCCCTTGACGCTGTCACTCGAGAGGAGCGGCTTGAGTGCGTCAAAGAGACCAACCAAGTCTAGCTTGGCGACTTCCTTGAGGATGGGGCTGAGTTGGTCGACCAGGCTCTTGATGTCGACATCCTTGAGGCTTCCAAGCAATGGACCAGCGCCAGCAACCAGCGACTGGGTGTTGTTCACAAAGTCCTTTGTCAACAGCAGTTCTGCATTGTCAAGAAGACCGGCAATGCCCTTGACGCCGTCGCTAGAGAGGAGCGGCTTGAGTGCGTCAAATAGGCCAACGAGATCGAGCTTGGCCACTTCTTTGAGGATGGGGCTAAGTTGGTCGACCAGGCTCTTGATATCGACGTCCTTGAGACTGCCGAGCAAGGGCCCGGCACCCGCAACGAGCGATTGCGTGTTGTTGACAAAGTCCTTTGTTAATAGATCCTCTGCGTTGCCGAGCAAGCCAACGATTCCCTTTATGCTTTCGTCGCTCAGTAGTGGCGACAACGACTTGAGGAGGCCGGCAAGATCAAGGCCTCCCAGCTCCTTGAGAATCGGGCCGAGCTGATCAATCAGGCTCTTCAAGTCGGCCTTGGACAGAGACTCGATGAGTGGGCTGGCGCCATCCAGCACCGTCTTGATCTCTGACACGGTCTGATTGCTCAACAGGGTGACGGCGCCATTCACAATGGCGGGCAAGTTATCCAGCAAGGGAGCAACCGCTTTCAGGATGTCTGTGGGATTGATGACGCTCAGGTAGGGGATAAAGTTGTGGGCAAACTTGAGGATGTCATTGAGATCTGAGGTGGTCTGGTTGTTCAGGAGTGTTCCGGCACTGTCCACCAGCGTGACGATCTTCTTGATGGAATCAGACGTCAACAGCGGCGAGAGCTGTTCAAGAACACCCTTGAGATCAATACCCTTGAGGGCATCTAGCAAGGGAGATACCTCGCCAACAAGAGACTGTGTCTGGTTGACAAAGGTTGGTGTGAGCAGTGAAGCGCCGTTGGTCAATAATGTGCCGATGTTGTCGATGTTCTTCTCGGTCAGCAGTCCCAGAATCGACTTGACAAGACTGCCGAGATCAATATTGCCAATTTGTCCAACCAGCTTCTCAAGGTCAAGCTTGCCGAGCAATTGCACAAGAGGTATGGTACTGTTGAGGAGCTGTCCGACCTGGCTAGGAACTGGTGGCTTGAGGGTCGCTGCTAGATAAATCATGGCATCGTGAAAGCCTGTGAGGAATTCCGGGGTGAGCAGGGACTCGATTGATTTGAGCAAGTCGGCAATGTTCTTGATGGCCGGGACGATGTCGAGTAGACCGTTGAGACCGGTGAGATCTCCTAGTCCTCCCAACAAGCCAGCAGCTTGTGCGCCGCTCGAGCTGGAGCCAGAACTGGATCCCGAGCTCGTCGTGTTTGCTCTGGGAAACAATGCCGCCCGTTGTTGCAAGGCGTGGTTCTTCTTGAGCAGGCCATTGAGTTCTGTGAGGGCCTCGGTGAGGTCTGATCGAGGCACCAGGGCAAGGTTGTGTTTGGCCAGAATCTCATCGAGGTTTAATTCTTGCGGCGACAAGGTTCCAGGAACGCCTTCGGCGACGACGCCGAGGGGCACAAGGGCCGCCACAAAGAGCGATGAGACGCGCATCGTGATGGCTCTCTTTTACCTTGAGCTGGGTTCTGTCAGAGGTTGAAGGGGAACAGCGAGCCCAAGCTGATGCATTACGCCAAAAGGAGGGCGATGAAAAGAAGAGCAAGCACACGAGTGTCTGGGGAAGACGTACCAATATGGGTTCTCCAACGGCCTTGTCCTTTCACATGAGGAGCACCGAGAGGTTCAGCTCAACTGGCGAAAGCCTCGGGAGACGCTGCCGATCAGAACGGGCCAGCTTTTGAATCTTGTTTTACAAAGTTTTTTCAGACTTGAGTTTCCCCAACTTCCCCGGCTTCCCCAGCCTGCCAGTATTCTAGCATTCTGCAGCTCATACCGCCGCGCACGGCCATGGTCCATTGCCAATGGAACTATACTCGCAGCAATTTCTCTTTTGGGTTTGGAGAAGCAGACTATGCGAGTGGAGATGATGAACCTGGTTACGACCCAAGCGCAGCGGCCCATGCAAAGGGGTCTATCATTTCCCGGAATAGCTAACACCTCTCCACCACTGGAAAACCCGGTCGTCTGTGGGGAGCGAGATGCTCGAGGCAATTTGCCAGTCTCTTGTCAAGGTTTAATAGGAGGGGTAGCTCGGCAAGAGCGCTGATCTATGAGACATGTGCCTGTTTAGTTCGTGAACAAAGCAAAAAGCCGTACCCAGATGGAGCCGTTAAAAGCGTTTGCGGACGGGCTCATTAGCAACTAGCACGTCATCTCTTTCTCAAACCGTCCATTTGACTAGCCGTGGCAAAAGCGCCCCGGTAGCCTTAGCCTTACTCTGGTAGTCTGGCATCTCGGTCTTTTGATCTCGCCTTTCCCCAGGTTTTCTTCCTCGCAGGCTCCATTCCATGCTCTTGTGCTGTGACTTGGTCTCGACAAGATGGCCCCAACAACCTCACCAGACACATCGCGTCGCGAGCCTGAAGTGCCGCCGCCGACGGCGAGAGGTGGCAGAGGAGATGATGCAGAGGACGGCGTGGATGCACAGAGCGACAATGCCTCTTCAACAGGCAACGTGGGAGAGAAAGCGGCCGGTCCTCCGTTAACAAAGCGTCAAAAAGTACGGCGGCATTGCGGCAGATTCTGGCTGTGGTATCTCATAGCCTTTATTATATTCCTCGCCATTCTGTTGCCGATTCTGTATGCTGCGTCAGAGTTCCCCTCCAAGCTTGGAGTCAAGACTAACCATAATATCCCAGTTTCAAAGTCATTATTCCTGCCATCGTGCAAGCTATTGTCAAGGGTCAGAATTTACCCATCACGAGCGGCCGACTTGATGTCGTGTCAGGCACCCAAATGAAGCTGGCCATCAACACCTCTCTCAACACACCACTGCCCGCAAGGATCACAGACTTGACACTCTTCTTATACAACAGAGACACCAGGCCATATTCGCCTTTTGCCAACCTCAGTGTCGACGGCCAAAAGCTCAAAGGCAATACCCAAATCGTCATCAAGGAGCAAATTGTCACCATCAGCAACCAAAGCGAGCTCCTGGCCTGGCTTGGCCCTGTCTTTGACCAAGACAAGGTGGATTTATCTGTTCGCGGGAGTCCGACAATCTACCTGGGCACGCTCAAGACGGACACACGTCTTGATACGACTGTTCAGATACCCGGTTTGAAACAGCTCGCTGGCCTGGGGATCAAGGATCTGAAGGTCATGCTCCCCCCGGAAAATGGCCGCAATATCAAAGGCACCATCAACGTTCCCAACTACGGTGTACTGGCCTTGAATTTCGGCAATGTGACCTTTAACATATTATCAGGCGACGTCACAATCGGCCAAATCACACTATACGATGTGCTTCTAAACGAGGGCAACAACACGTTGAACTTTGACGGGCAGCTCTATCTCGATACCTTGATCAAGAACATCGGCCCCGTCCTCGCCAGCCAGAGCGAGGCCCTCGGCAGAGGTCAAGTCGACCTCAATGTCACTGGCAACCAGACCGTCATGAACGGCGTACACATTACCTTTATTGAAAAGCTGCTCGCCAGCCGAACCCTGACCACTTCCATATCTGTCGTTACACTTTTGAGCGATGTCTTGAGCGGCCTGATGGGCGGAGGGGGCGGCAATATTATTGATGCCCTCGGCGACACTTTTAACAACAACACCTTTATTCAGAACATTGTCGACCATTGGAACACGACAAAGGCGCCCGGAAAGTCGGCAGGTCTTGGCTCACTATTGGGCAAGCGAAATGACCCCAAGGAAGCATTGATGTGGAATATGCTCAAGATGGGGCTAAAGATGAAACTGAACCAGCGGTAGAGGCAGTTTCATGTGGCAGAAAAGGCCAATCTCTGTACCTAGAGCCGTCCAAGGAAGGTTCTCATCAGGTAAAAATTAATGAAGATGGCTATGATGAGTTTTCTTAGCAGTCAAGATATAACGCTGGCGTATACGAGTAATGTAATAGCTACGAATTATTTTTTTTTCCTCCAGTCCAGATTATAGTATATACAATGAGGACTTGGTATGTCTTGGTGGCATTAAACTTGCATGTGTTGCTTGGAATGATCTGCTGTTACTAGGCATTATTTGTTTCATCTCGACGATGGTTGGTTGGGAGCTGCCATGAACGAATTGGCGCATGACAAATTCACATTACAAATAAAGGAAACCAAATAAATAGTACTAAAACTAGACATGGAAATAAAAACAGCAAGCATTTCAGGTTTGACATTTGTTCCGACTTGTTTAGGAACTTTGCAGCTGGAGTGCAGTATAGGGTATGTCAAGTTGGGGCCCCCAATGATGCCAACCAAGGTATTGCACGGAATAATTACAACAAGATCTGATGGACTGATTCAGGCTATGCAGGGAGATCAGCGGGCCAGCATCCGGTGCTAGGATATGCGAACTGTGCCAGGCAAGCAAGCCAAAAATCCTTGTCTAGCACGCGAGGTGGCGAGATGCCAACCAATGCCCAGAGTCTGGACCATTCGTCCCGATGCTGGATGGCCGTGCGTGAACTTTTTTAGAGTCATGAGAGTGGAGATTTATCGAGGCACGGACATTGTCACCAGCTGATAATCGATTTCTCGGGCGCTTTGATCGCCATCAAGTGGGCTAGGGCTGTGGGTAATAATGAAAGATATTTCCAGCCAGCCCCAGTTGACCTGAGGCGTACGGAGTACCGTATTTAAAGTATTCAATAATAGACGGCCGACGGCAAGGGAGGGTAAAAAACGTGAATGCCAATTTGGTCGACCAAATTGTGAGTCTGGTAGACACGGGCAAAGTCCAATTTGGATCAATTGACATGTTTGGCTCTGAACAAGGTTGCGCATGGGGCGCTCTCGAGTCTCGAGTCTTGACGCCACGCGTGACGTGAGGCGACAAACAGGGGACCGCAATGGGAGGCCGACTGCGTATGTATGAATGTATCTACATACATTTATTCTGGCCACTTGGGTCTAAACGGCCGAGCAAACATAGAAGAACGAGCCGAACCGTGACCGTGCTTTGGTGTCACGTTGCAGATCTTGGCTTCCCTCCCACCAGAGTCGATCCGTTGGCTCCTTCAGCCGCCACAATGTACAAATCGGCAGTACCGAGTACCAGAAGCGCTGAGAGCAAGTCTGCAGGGACTCGCTAACCCGATGCAGGAGAAGTCTGGTCCGGTCTGATTCTTGCATGGAAATGGAAACCAAGTTAACCATAACCATAACAGCTAGCTTAACTAGCGGGTGAAACGAAACAAAGTGTGATTCCCAACAGTGTAACCCTTGTTACAAATGTAATTAGGCCGCATTGTATTTTTCGACACCAGTTTCTGCGACCTGCGCCGCCTGGTGTGGTCAATCTCGGCGTGGGTTGTGATGCAACCGTTCGCGCCATCATTTGCTCTGTAGGAACTCGGTCGGTCGGAAACTCCCATGCTGTATGCAATTGACGGACTTGTGTCCCTGAGAGGGCGCTGAGCAGCAGACACCTGCCAGCGCCGAATAAATCAATGTTGAAGAGCTGCCAATGGAACGTTGTCCTAGAGCAATCCTTTCGGCATGTCCATGTCGTCGTCAAGGACGCTAGCCGACAAATGACCAGTAGCAAGTGTTCGTAGTCGGGTTGTACCGATGCAGGAACAAACATGGATTATAGATTCCCCCAATTGGACATTGTTTCAACCCCATCTTCAACGTCGCTGGGATTCTTGTGGCGTAGACACCTGCCAAAATGGTGCTAACCGGTACCTCGCAACACGGTAAGATTCTTACTAAAACACCAAAGGATTCATCCGAGTTTGGCCAGCTGGCATTTTCACAGCTACAGGAGACGTGTGAATCTCATCCTGTCATCCCGAAAGGAATTAGAGTCAATCCTTTGATGAACTTGAACGTCTCGAAACACATTCTGACACGAAGGATTGGGAAATCAACCCCGTCGTGACCGGATTCCAAGGCCCGTCTGAATGATTCAAGTCTCATGGTAGATGCTTATAGTAATGGAGAAAAAAAAAATATAAAAACTGTAGAGATGACCATATTCTTGACTTACATCTCCAGCTCACAGCAACCACTGCAAGCAGCTTCATCCCCTTAATCGAAATCTTGCATCTCCAACACCTGGGACAATAGTTCTATAGTACTTCCAATTACCTTCATCTTCACCCTTACAATGTTTTCCTTCACTCCCGTTTCGGTCCTGGCCTTGGCCGCCGTGTCGACTGCTCTTCCGACACAGGCTGTGGACGAATTTGCCGTTGCAGACCGATATGTCTTTTACCGAGGCAGCGGTGCCAACTGGCCATCTCAGAAGTCCTGGGGCAGCTTTGACTCCCTATGGAATGCCAACGTGCCCCTGATGCAAAAGTCGTGCGGATGGAATGGCTGGGGTGCCGACAATTCTGGCGCCGAGATAAATGACATTAAGAATGCCATTCATCAGGTCTCCGGGTCTACAGGCGTTGATAAACGCTTCATCCTCGCCATCATGATGCAAGAAAGCAAGGGCTGCGTGCGAGTTCCTACTACCAATAACGGCGTTCGTAACCCGGGTCTTATGCAATCTCACAATGGCTCAGGCAGCTGTGCTGGTGTCAACCCATGTCCTAGCGGCACCATTGGACAGATGATTCGCGATGGTGTTGCCGGTACTTACTCTGGAGACGGCTTGAAGCAGACTCTGGGCAAGGCCAAGGGTGCCGTTGGAGACAATGCCCGCGCGTACTATGCCGCCGCACGAATGTACAACTCTGGTTCCGTCGACTACAACAACCTCGATAATGGTCTGGGAAGCACTCCGTGCTATGCAACCGATGTTGCTAACCGCCTGACCGGCTGGACTCTCGCTGCTAGCCAATGCCGCGCATAAATGCGTACTAAAATGGCACGACTCTTGAATTATAGAGATCAACTCCATCATGTGCATACGCGACATTATTGCTTGAGTCTGATGGATATTTTCGTCTCAAGCTGCACGTAAATATTTCCCTTCATACTGTCTATACTTGAAACGCCTCTTTTATATAGAAACCAAATGCAACATGAAAGATGCTACTCTTTTTGAATATATACCAAGTACAATCTATAAAGTGCGTGGCATGTTTGGAAGTGAAAAATCATCTAGTTGACTTCTGCACCATTGACATCCTCCCGGTTCTTTTATGCGGCCACTTTGGGAAGTATATGAAAGGGTAATTTTTCCCTCCCATTGAAGTCTAAGAGCTGATAACATGTAGCTTCTAGTTACTTGGAAAATGTGTTGTGGCTTCCATGTCAACTTGCACACATCGCGCAGCTGACGGATCTTGTACAAGACGGTGATCAAGGTAGCTCGACCTGAGGCACAACTCTGCATATAATGAGAGAGTCATTCACAGATTATAGCTAGAATGTGAACTGCCCTGCCCGGATAGAAGAAACCTCTATGCCTGACGTATTTCAAGACTTTGTAGTGACTTGGGCTTCTTTTCCAGTGCAAGGTCCTGTACTAGCTGCTTTACATTTTAAAAAGTACATGTATGGTACGTACTACTATTTCGTATTTCCTCTTTTTTGAAAACTTTTCATGAGAGTGGCTTGATGACTGGAATTCCTGTCAAAGCAATCGTTCTTGTGCTTCAATAGACCCAGTATGGTTTAGTTGCAGGGTTAGGGTTAATCCACCAACTCTTGACGCAGGTAGCGTCTCCACACCAGCTGTCATGGTGTGATGACGTGATTTCCAGATCAGCCACTTGTATGACCAGCATGACTGACGTAAATTTTGCAAACATTGAACACAGGTCTACCCTCGTCCTTGTGTAGCTTGAATTGCGGCCTGTCCGTGATATATCTCTCTCAACTCGTGTTGGCCAAACATTGCTTCCGCTTCTGGTGCCGTCTCAACCAGCAAGCCGGCGTGGAGTAATCCAACATTGAAGCTGCTTCACCCCTCGGCCGCTGCGCCGTGTCTGCGAACATGCGGTGCCAGAGAACAAAGCCGGCGTGGAATACGGCTCTCGCCAAAATTCGCTCACAACAACACAACCGTCGGTGCTTTGCCAGCGCCTCGCCCGTCATCGCTTCGTCAAGAAATCACCGAGTCGTCGTCGTTGGCGCGGGAACGGCAGGCATAGCCGTGAGCCATCAGCTACTTCGGTCCGGAGAATTTGGCCCGGAGGATGTCGCGATTGTTGACCCTGCCGTGTGGCACCATTACCAGCCTGGTTGGACACTTGTTGGAGGCGGGCTGAAGAACAAGCAAGACTTGCGCCGAAAACTTGCCGATTTGATGGACCCCAAGCTCAAATTCTACAACTCCGGCGTGGCATCCGTTACTCCTGGCGATAATTTTGTGACGCTGAGGGATGGCGACAAGCTGACCTATGAGCAGCTGGTGGTTGCGCCTGGTCTCAGCATAAATTATGGACAAATCGAGGGCCTTCACGACGCTCTCTATGATCCGGAATCCCCAGTCTCAACAATTTACAACTATGACACCTGCGACAAGGCCTTCCGAACCGTCGAACGGCTGACCAAGGGAAACGCCATCTTCACTCAGCCCGCTGGCGTTATCAAGTGTGCCGGTGCGCCGCAGAAAGTCATGTGGTTGGCTTTGGACTACTGGAAGCGTGCCGGCCTCTACTCGCCAACCTCGCCATCTAGCTCGGCCATCACGATTAGTTTTGCCACTGGCCTGCCTGCCATGTTTGCAGTGCCCAAGTATGCCGCCAAGCTGGAAGAGCTGCGAAAAGAGAGGGGGGTCGATGGGCTATTCCAGCACGATTTGGTTGCCATCAACGGCAATGTAGCGACGTTTGCCCGTCCCAATGGAGAAGCCGCCGTCACCAAACAGTTTGACTTGCTGCACGTGGTTCCAAAGATGGGCGCTCCGACGTTTATCAAGGACAGCGGCATTGGGAATGACGCCGGCTACGTGGATGTCGACGACCACAGTCTGCGCCACAGGAAATACCCAAACATTTGGTCTGCGGGTGACGCTTCAAGTTTGCCAACCTCCAAGACTGCTGCGGCGGTGACGTCGGAGGCCCCCGTGCTGGTTCGGAATCTGCTCCAAGTGCTTCAAGGTAAACAGCCAGACGCCGCCTATGACGGTTACACGTCCTGCCCTCTTTTGACCGAGTACGGCAAGGTACTTCTCGCAGAGTTCAAATACGGTGGAGAACCCAAGGAGACATTCGACGATTGGTTGGGGATTGACCAGGTTGAACCTCGTCGTGCCTTTTATCATCTAAAGAAGGACTTTTTCCCTTGGGTCTATTATGCCTCCATGGTCCGGGGAACATGGGGCGGCCCAAAGGGATGGATCAATTAGAGGCTTATCGCTGAGGGTACTGGCACCAGTCCTGATGCATGTAAAATGTAAAGATGGCGACTACTGGTCGCTTGAAATAAATAAAAGGTGGTAGTTCAAACGTGTTGGGAGGGGGCCGAGATCTATGTAGGCAATTCATTCATACCCCCAAAGTCTCGTTTACCGTCATACTGAGCGCCTGGGACAAGAAGTTCCATTTCATGGTTGTTCTGCACCCTAGATTTAGCTCCGACTCCTAAAGCACATATCTAAATTTGGGTCCATAGTTTTCGACACCGTCGTCGTGGGCATCGTTTGCAACCGCGTCATCCTCGTACTTTTCAGCCAGGCGTTTGTTTTCCCAAACCAACAGCGTCCTCAGAATAACAGCAAGAATCGCAACAAATAACATGAATGCAGCGCAGATACCGTGGCCTTTGGTGTAGTTTGGCCGCTCATCTTGAGGATATACTCTGGTGCCCAGGAGAGGACCACACTGCCCGATGAGATTGAGTACAACCACACCCGCTCCTCTTCGTTCGTCGCTGCCTTGGTTATTAACGACCCATGGTAGAATATTAGCTATAGTTGGGAATACTCCTGCCGCCGCGAGGTAGACACCAGCGTATCGAACAGCGGTAGTCGATGCGGCTGCAAGCATGACGTATCCCGTACCGCCCAATAACGCCATTACGATGACGGTAAGCCCTCGTTGCTGAGTACGATCTGCAATGTACGTGGTCCCAATTGTCACGAGAAAAGAAGCAAAGTAGGGCGGTGCAGAGAGGCCTTGTGCAGCCAAGCCAGAGAAACCTACAGACAGGTCAGTAGATGGCCGCTGCATAGTGTAAAAGGAGCAGAAGGTCTCTTCATACCCATGTCCTTTAGGATGGTTGGCAGGAAAACCGGTAGCGACGAGTAGGAAACATTGCAGGAGAAGTACATGAGAGCGGTCAGCCACGCCTTTGCATCCAGGAGAATGGAAATCGTTTCCCGCCACTTCAAGGAGCCTACCCGGGCCCCTTTTCCTACTTGCTTTACTTGACGTGCCAAGGCGACACTCCTTTCCTCAGTATTCAAGAACCAGGCCTGATGGGCGCTGTTTGGCATGGCGAAATACGTCACGACGGCCATGGCCAAGACGGGCGCCCCTTCAACCAGGAACAAGAGACGCCAGTTCGCGATCCCGGCGTGCCCCGACGTGATGCCGTACGCCAAAGCACCCGCAAAACACGTTGCCAACGGCGCGCAGGAGAAGAAGATGCCGATGCGAAGGCCAAGCTCGTCGCGCAGGTAAAAGAATGACAACAGGTAGATGGCACCGGGGCCGTATCCGGCCTCAAACGCGGCCAGGAAGAAGCGACACGCCATCATGCCCGCCCAAGATTGGGCAGCAGCTTGCGTCGTGGCGGCAATGCCCCAGCCGAGCACAAGTATTGCAATCCATGTGCGCGCGGGCAGAACCTTGAAGACGATGATGAGTGGCTCGAAGAGGATGTAGGCAATGTAGAAGATGGTCAAGAGCCATTCGTACTGGTCGCTACTCAGGCCGAGGTCCTCCTCCATGCCGGCGATTCGGGCATTGCTATTGACGACACATGTCAGCTCATCGCCGTCCTGGAACATGACTGTGTCAAGCATTGTCCTACCCGATGTTTGATCGATCCAAGAAAGCCAGCAAGACTATGGTACATTAGAGCCGAACTTTGGAATATCGTACGAAATTTGGTCAACTGACACAGAAAGCACAGGAGCAGCAACACGTGTGTATCAAGCTTTCGCCTGACTCTGGCCTCGACGGCCGCAAGAGTACGGGGGTCAGACGCCACCTCATCACACGCGGGCGCCTCGACCGCCGCCGCATCGTGAGGTTCGGGCGTGGCTGCCTTGGTCGTTGGCATTTTCGTTGAGGGTTTGATGGCCCGTCAACTTATTGTCCCGCTGACCATGTATAGGCTGCTCTGCTCAGGTTTTAGCAACTGAGAGAAAGAGAGCCACGCTGTCGGGTGAAATGCTGGTGGCTTAGTTTGTATTGGGATCATCAGTACTAAATGCCGGGGGCCGATAAGACCAGTTGACGTCTGTGCCGGACTAATCTCGGCTCTGTGCAACACAGAAACACATCAACTGATAAGCGACATTTCCCAAGGGCATTGCGATTGCGGTCTTAGTAATTCGGCTCGAGTGCGACGTCTGTGTACCCCGTTCGGAGTACTACATCGGATCGACACGCTTTGGCCCTACCACCGGACTCTGCGGTGCACAAGCTAGTCCTAGACTCAGAAACCCATTGATGCTGGTACGTGTACTACGTTGATTCTGGTGGTAAGCAGTACGAATTGGACCAGACCAAGTAACTGGCTATCGTGGCGGGACAGTAGATTAGTGTATACTTATTGGCAGGCTAATACACCGGACGTATGTCTGAGTTGCCCGCCAGAAGCCCAAAGAATCTGACAGCATGCTGCTTGGATGCCGAATTCCTCTTAGATCAGTCAATATTCTAGCACTGAGATCAAAGCCAGCAGTCTGATCTTCCCCGCATTGCTCGATGTTGCGTTCGTGCCTAGTTGTCCACAAAGATGCGACGAAACTTGCTACGCACAACAGAATTGATTCATCCCGTACATCTTGGCGTAGGCTTTGCTCCAGTTTCGTCCTTTATGCCGGCTGCCTTTTTTTTCTTGCACAACTCGACGGCAAGTTGCAACTTAAAAACGCCACTCTTGGCTCTAGGCCTTGGGGTTAGGGTTGGCACTGCGGATACAGCGATTTCTCTGATTGTCTTTATCGACCAACTCCATCGTATCAATTGATGGCTACTAGCACCCACCAGACGGGCTATAGCGGCGTGCCCCTCCGGGCTACCAGCGACCTAAGAGTCTGGTACTAGCAATTCGGCCGAGTAGTCTGGTTACTAGCACACTGCAGGGACCAGTATTCAATGTTCAGTGCGGTTTGGTTGCTGTCGCCTATTGTGGGTGCCCGATTAGCGGTCGGTGGTAGCTCTAGGCGCTACATGTATGTTGCTGGTACCTACAGCAGTTGAGCCTGGGGTCGAGGGCTAGTTCAATGTTGACATAATTGATCATTGATGTCTCAGTGCTGGTACCCGTGCCAGTATGTACACTGGTTAGAGCACCTACGTAAAGCAATGGTGCTGTTTTGCCCCTATCCCTGTTTGACAAGCTCAAAACTATCACCGCTCTCTCTCTCATCAGCCTCAGAATATATCAGTCAGCACCAGACGGCATGCAAAAGATAATTAAACGAAGTGGATAGACGCTTGAGAAGTCTCGAAGTATAGCCTAATTGACTACAGGTGCCGCATCTGGGGATGACAGTTAGCGAATCATTAACCGACGTCGGGTACATCTGGATGGAAGTGCTCGTGTTCGTGTGATATGGGATCGTGAGTTATTTTCCGTGTGGCCATGATTGCTTGGTTGAAAACTCTACACGCTCAAGCTTGAACCGCGAAGAAGAGCAACCAAGGAAGACCGATCGCGACGCCAGGGAACCCAGAACCTGTGGCTTGCATCGAATCTAGTCTGGTATTTTTCCGATATTTGTTTCAGCCTTACGTGCTCTTCGACAGCGCATTTCGGCTACATATTTACCCGATCCGTCAGCCATAAATTCGGTAACGGACATCTTTCACTCTTCAATTGTAATCACCATTCGCGAAATTGGTACATACGTCACAATGCCTCCCCGTCTGGCACTACAATTTACTTCTCTCCGGACGCTTTCTTTGCGAGGGGGCCGACACTTTCAGATTCGCAGGGCATTCCACGACGCAAAAGCAGACTTTATTACCTTCAACTCAAGAGGATCTCTCACGACACAAAAACTCGACATATTCATTGGTGAACCCCATGAAGCCTACATCATATTTAATAAAGATGTTGGCCTTGCCATGCAGTCAGGCATCTCTAACCAAACTGGCATATGCCTTGCTTCGGATTCCAAAAAAATTGCTCTGACATTTTTCCACGACACCCTGCATTTTGCCCATGGTACCTCTCCCGGGTTCGCGCCAATGTGATCTAACTAATAAAATCTCTTTTCAAGCTGCCGTACCTTATCCACGCATGGTCATCGAACGAAACCTTCCGCGGCAGAATGCAAGCAACACGAGTCCTGCAACACTATGGCTATGGGGCGCGTCACATTCTATTACCTTAGATGGCACAGCAGATCGTGAGTCTTTCTGCATTCAAAATCACAGCAAATACTTATTTTTTCAGATATGTTTGAGGAATCTTCACGGGAGAGCCACAAGAGGTTAAAGGGCGCTGCTGAACTCTTGCGGGATAGATAATGTAAGGGGCTTGAAACGTTCTGCGCTTGAGGAACAGACGCAGCCCGGACAATATGGGCAATATGATTAACAACTTGTCATTGCAGCTGGCAAAGTGAAATGAGCCCGAAACCCGATTTGCGCAAACCATTGACGAAATACCATGATATCTTGGCTGCCCGCCTACCAACGCAGCTAGTGCTTGACAGCGTTCTTGCTATACTCTCTGATCTCCTTGCTCATTTTTCCCAAGGGCCTAGCCACACTGGCATAGTAATGCCCGAGGTCCTCTGATGTCCACTGGCTCGTGGCGACAAGGACATGGGCATCAGCAAGCCCTTCTCCATTGGCTTTTTCTGCAACTGGTACCCATTGATCTTCAAAAACATGTCTGCGGCGAACAGAGCAGTTCGTTTGTTGCCGTCCTGGTATGGGTGATTGAGAATCACCTTTTCCGCAAGGATACCAGCTAGTTGAAATAAGTCTGTTTATCCATAGTTCTTGTGATTTATTGGTGAGTCAATGGCGGACTCCAGCATGGTTGGTTAGGTTGGCGACGATGTAGCAATGTGTTGTGTATACAACCTTTTGACTTGAGAGGCTGTCAGAAAACGGTAGGATATGCTTGCAGCCATAATGTGTTATTAATGACTGAAGATGAAGAATGGAAATAGACCTGTCGTACTAATCTGACCAGCCACCTGGGGGTTCGCAGGCATTTTAAACAGGCTGTTCGTATTATCTCTGATTTGCCGTGACTGAGCAGCACACAGATTGCCGGGCCTCGAGTTGAGCAAATATGTGGTCAAATCACAGCCTCACCTGATGCAGTGGCCGCAGATTTGTCGGCCCCCGTCCTGCATGAAACCCGGTGCGTGAACATCAGCGGCAGGCTGTCGCTTCCTTTCTCCTGGTCATGTTTGCAAAAAAAGAGATGCAGCCTCGTTCCGAGGTATAGCGTTGTTCGCTATGGGACTGCTGCCTGGTTAACATGGAACATTCAAAAAAGGCAAGATCAATACTCTCTACGCAGAGTTCGGGCGCAAGTCCAACAACGAAGTAACAAGAGTCACGGCCAACTGAAACCCGTCCATTGTCCTTGGTGTTTGTAACCATCGGCAAGTCAACGACGGGTGGCCTGGATGGTCGGTAATATTCTGATTAATTAATACTAGCTTTAAAACTTTAAGAAATCAGCTTAAACATAACCTGCTAGCCATCTCGGGCATCTAGCTACGGTGAGTTTTCTACGTACAACCCAAATACCCGATTGCGGGGGGTAATCCACACCATCATATCCAATTACTTGGCAACAACAGGTACAAACTTCTTGTCAAAGGTGCGAGTCTTGTCGCTCACAATTCCCATTGAACCCTCAAGATATGGGACAAAACGGAATTCAGGCCTTTCACCTTCAAGTGGTATGAGCTTGAATAAAATTGCACTCGTGTCGCTGTTTTTGCTGGTAGAAAAGTTAATACTCCATCCTTGCTGGTACATCTTGCTGTACCGTAGTCGCTTGTTGCCTCTATTCTCCCAAGCCGATAAGAACTGCATTGCACCGAGGGGCTGTTCATTTTGCTGGAGGGCAAATTCCCAGGCCTCTGGCTTCTTGGTTTGTATCGGCTTTCTGTCGCTGCTAAGGACTGGAATGTAAAAGTTGTGCATGACGAGATGGTGATTGCTATTATCCGCTTGTTGCCACTTCAACCACTGACTGCCATCCTGATTACCGGTATCTTCGAGGGCGGGCTTGAGGAAGCGAAGGCCAGGCGGGTAGAGCTTCAATAGCGTGTTGGAAATCGTCGTTACTTGGTCCTGGCATTCTTTATGTAGACGTTCTGCGTCAGTCTCGGCTATAGATAAAGTTAGTTAAACTAGTTGAATACAATAATTGCGAATAATAGAAAAGAGAGGAGACGAACTGTGCGATGTAAACAAACTTAATACAAGCCCTTGACGAAGAAGATAGGAAATCGGGCCTAAATGATCGTCCATTTCTTTCACATAATCAGACATGTGATAGTAGAGGTTTTTTTCATCGCCCAACTTTGACATTGCCTGTTTATGCCAGACGTATATCGCGCCAGCATCCTGACCAGGTAACCCCATAATCGTATTATAGATGGAGAAGGTGCTATAGCGAATACCATGGTTTTCGTCTCGAAGTGCAGAGACAAGTTCAACATAGGCCAAATCAGTCTCATTGATTTGTCCACCATTGAGTCTATTAAACAATATTAGCCATGTTATTGATTGTCAACGTATAATAGTGCAACGTACTTCTTGAAATCATCCATAACCTCATCCATACGCTTTGACCAATATAGAATGCGTCTCATAGAGTCCAAAATCTCGACCTTGATAGATAAATTTTCAATCTGTCGGGCTACTTCGTGTTGCCCGGCACTGATACTATGCAGCAGCTCAGTGGTATGTGCAGCATCATGCTGTGAAAGAGATTTCCAGGCTGCTTTCACCGCAAATGTGGCAACCCATTTGCCAACACCCACGAGTAAAGACACAGCCACCATGTTGGTAGAAGTTGAGAAAGGATGACTTGAACGTGTTGACAACAGTGGCCTTGATAGTGTAGAGTGTAAATATGAGTTTGTATGAGTTTGGAAGATGGCTCCTGCTTTCTTTCCAATGATATACGAGAGTAGCATCTCTATATCTTTTATACTCACATGTCACCATTTCAGTTGCTAATTTTTAGACCTTTCAGCCTTGTAGGCGCATTCTCTAAGAGCTGCGCAGAAATACCGTTGTCGAATATGGTATGATTATGCATAACGTACATGGTACAATATTAGAAACAAAATCATCTTGTTGATGGCCTGTCAGGTCTAGCCCAACAAGGCAAATCATTAGTGTTCGCACAAGTCCGAACCAGAATACCGTAAACGCAAAAGGGTACGCATTGAACAGTTCCCTCGTGACTCGCTCAATTGACACTATACAGCCATGTCTAGAGGAAAGCTCGGGCCTAGCCCAGACCGTATCATGGCCAAACTATTTACACGACCGATCTTGGCTTCAGGCAAACGTTGGATGACGAGATAAAGCATAGCTGGGCTTAGAGGAGTGGCTTGGGTGATAAACGAGTCATTCCAGGGGCACATCCAGCTGGACAGCTGCGTTATGAATACAGCTGTGGATAGCATTTCTCCAAACTAGGTATTGCGCAGCTTTACAAAAGAACATTGAACTGATTGAGGCATTGATACGTCATTGCCCCCCGGTGGAGTCACCAGCTCCTCGTATTTGGGGCGACGGATAGAGTGCGGACATTAATCCATATTCCGCCTAGGGGGAGGTCCCTTGATGGCCTAGACATAAGGCTATTGATGCCGGTATCTACGGCTCGACAAGTTTGGTACGATAATTTAAACCCCATATTTCCCCTCGCACTGCCCTACGCCCTACCAAGGAACGGTTCATCGACTATTGATCAAGGCGAGGCTTTTTCAACCCGAGCCCCTGCGTGCGTGTCCTTGTATTCTTGCTAGCTAATCCTAGCTAATAAAAGGCTGTATGTAAAAGGGGTGAAATTCCGCAGTGTCCGTATGTGGGCCAATTCCCTAGTTCCGAGACGTAACAAACAATCAACTACCGTAATTAGTTACTCTTTCCAAGATGAGGATAATTTTACAGTCGACTGATGCGTCTGTTTATTAACTGGGTAATGTGCATATCATCAAGCGGTGATTCTATGCAAGGTGCAGGCCAGTTTCGTGGTAACCTACCCGCTGGAGCGACATGGCTAGGTAACTAGGCAGTGTTTTAAAGATCGTGACAATTCAGGCCGTCTGGTGTATTTACTACGAAGCGTGGGCTGCGTATCGGCGTGTCCATGCGGATAGCAAATCTGAACACATGCCAAGCAAATACTCTGTTAGATGGGAACGCGAACCCATGTCCCGCCCAAGAATGGTTGGCCCGACTTTATCTTCCGGCATCTCTTTGACCGGGAATTAGTGTCGTATAACGCCATTTCCCGATATCCGGGCCAACACTCGGCAACTTCCTCGATTTTAATTGGCTATTTATCGCCTACCTTGCTTTATGACCGGGAAAATCAACATGTGTTTTTTCATATAAATTTATATATCAAGGTACATGGAGAAGCCGGCTTGTGGTAATCGCCGTCGTAATTACTAGTAAATCCCGACGCCGGCATTTAAAGGGACCCAGCCAAAAAAAAGGGCGCCTGGGTCAAGTGCTTAATAACATAGAGGGGATACTTGTGAACTAGGGCCAAGAGATGTGGAATCCAATCCGGGATTATGCTGGTTCGTTCCATCACCGTTTTTCCCGCATCACCGGAACATCTTTAATAGTCACCAGGGCGGGGAAATGGGTACTGGTCGTACCTTGGGAAGATGGTTCGAGAATGAGCCAGCCTTCTTCCGCATCTGACGTCGGGCACCTTGCCTCCACCCGCCGGGGAAGAACGAGAGCTGTTCCCGAAGTTCGGTCGATGACCGTAAACGCCGAGATCCAGATATTCCACTATCTTCTATTTCTAGAACTATTATGGGCCAGGATTCTCAACATAGTTCTCATGAATTCCATATATCACCAGGACCGCCCTCAGGAGATGAGCGCCAAGGCGAGGAATCAGACTTGTCGGCGGGCTATGCAAAGCCTGGTCGAAGACTCAGAGATCATTGATTCCTTGGGATTTCCCCCATAGCTCTGACACACCACTTTTCTTTAGCCATTAAAATGGCGTTTCCCTCTTCTTCAAATAATAGACCAGTTAGGTGGTGCGTGTACACATCACAAAAAAAAGTGCATATATCTCATCAGCGGTGGTGCGACATACATTCCACCTGCCTCCTGGCCAAGTCTTTAGGCTCCTTGATTATAAAAAAATGGAATCTTCAATAGGGACTCCAGCCGCTTTCAATTCTCTCATAAGACCCGCCTTTTGGAGTTCTGCGTAAGTAGGAGATTCAAGAAAACGCTTCCGCACCAGCCCAGACAGAAAAGGTGCCATATGTCTGAGTGGATCATCCTCTGGAAATATGCTACTAGCTTTTCTTACGTCCATGTAGCCTTTAAAAAAGAAGTTCGCCATTGAGTTTACGCTATAGACGTCTTTGATATATGGGGGAAGATCCCCCACACCCGGCTGACCCTGCATAAGGCCATGTGCATAGCAGATTCCGACTAGATGATAAGAAGATGCATTTGACGCATGGCCTATCGACGAACGACTAGAGGAGTTGCGGATCCGAAAAGAATGACTACTTCATCCCCAATTTGGTCTTTTCTTTTTTGGTGCTAGGCCCATGTAGTCGTTCATCATGAAGAGACTCCGCATTTTACAAGCCGTAGAACGTCTTGTAAATACGCTTGTGGTATTGAAGCGGATTCCACTGACTGCTTTGGCTCCTCGCCAAATATACGCATGATGAAGTTGACAGAGTCGTGATTCGTAGGGCATTCGCCTCCAGTACGTACGGGTGCCACATCTCCGCGAAACTATCGGCCCATAGCACGGAGCAAAATGCCTCCAAAAGGCTTTCTCCTGTTTTTTACTTCTTTTTAAATCTAAAAAAGTGGGAAAATACTAGTCTGATTGCTTCAATTGCCTCACAATTACTTAAGAGCTGCGCATTTCCATCTACTGGAATGATATCATTAATGACGCCACAGCGGACGCCTAGAGCTTGAAGGAAATGGCCTTCAGTGCAAAAGGAACTGGGACCCAATTCGGCAACGTGTCGATTTATAAAATGCAAGTGGGAGATGGTCAATGGCGTAGAGTCGTCCGGGACGCAGCTAGGCGGACAGATAGCAGGGGAGTCCCGCAGCTCACACTGCCGCAAAAAATAGGGCTCTTCGAAATGTGCCATGTGCTACGATGTTACATTGATACACAGATCCGAAGTTGTCTTGCCATAGTCTGGGATAATGCCGAGTTTTTGTTCATCTTCGTCTGGCCGGTTGAGAACACCAAATGTCTATCTCTTGGGTCCAAACACTCCGCAGCTCTGGTTTCTTGTCCGAGGGAATTAAGAGAAATGCGTCGTTTGGAAGTCAAGACAACGGTATCAACAACCTGCAGCATATCACAAGGAGCCACACGAGAAGTAGTATCCAGTGTTCGTGAGAGCGGCTTCCGGAAGAGTAAAAAATTGCAGGGCAAAATTCTGATCAATTTATCTCTTTGGGGCCTTTGGGACCACGTATTAAGGCGGCAGAAGGTCCGCCAAGCCCAATCTCTTGTCGAATCAAAAGTCTCCCGAACCATGGGCGATATATGAGATGATACAGAGCCGTGAGTTCTCTCTTTCCAAGTGGGATCTCGTGACTCAAGTCCACCCAGTGCGACTCTGTAGCACATCTGGGCGTCAACGAGCCCGTGCCAAAATCAACATTGATCAGACTAGAAATAAAGTCCACTCGTTTTAGGATATAGGTGCTAAGGAGTCCTTCAGGCCCAAGAAATGCGAAAACCGGGTTTGCTAAGCGATAGATATCACCCATCATGGAAACTTGCTGGGTCTGCTCAAGGGTATTCTTCTGATCAATGCAGATTACATCAGCCCAAACTGGACGTCGGTGGTCTGGGTATCAGAGTTTCCTGATGGCGGCTGCGAGATTCTCCGTTATTAATATGCTGTTAGATTGACTTATGGAATCATGACGGGACTATCTTGTGAGCCCCACGTGTATGATAGTATTGCATATTTCGGTGGACTGTCGGGGTCAAGAATTTCGTGGCGGATGACGATATGAACTGGGGCTGGAACGGTTCCGGTACGGGCTTTAGTCCGGCATAGTAGAAGTTAGCCTTTTACGGGTGTTATATTAGTCACAGAATAATTCATCCTATGGGTATATTAAATAGGTGGAATAGTTGTCTCCCTATTGGCCTACACCAATACAAGTATTTTAGAAAGACTGGCATATAGCAACCACTTGCGAACAAATCTTTGGTGTGATTCGGTTATGGTGATAACTGACTGCCCACTGACAGATTGATCACGTAATGACGAAAAACTGGTTCAAATGTAGTGGGACAATACTGCTTTGGCCGTGTGCCTAGTGTATGTAATGTGTAGTAAACCTGCTATCCCGATATCGGATTAATTTACCAGACGCCATATGTGTCAACAGAAATGTAAGGGGGTGTGATTGCTGTTCAATTAGAGCTCGTTCTTCTTGTGACAATATGATATCAGGATATCCGAGTATGCCCCCGTACGGGTAGTTCTGCCAAGATAAACCCTGACTACTTAATTCCTTGAGGACTCCAGCCGTTACATATAGGCTCACTAGACGCAGTGTGTTGCATTTGTACCAGATCTCTGCACTCAACGTTGGCATGTTAGACCGTCGCGAGGACAACGCAGTGATTTCTCGAAGCAAAAGTAAATCATCAAAGAGGCTAATAAACAAACCTAGATGGATTTACGAGCTCATTAACGATCCAGATAGTCTTTGTAGGCTGAGAAAGTAGTACAAATCGAACGTAACTGCTCTCAAAATGCCCAAACAAATCGACAATCGTATCTGATATGATGGTCTCATCCCTACACTTATTTTACTCCTGGAACTCGGTCGAGCTTAAGCAATCTTCTAGAATAGTTATCCAAGTGTGATGCTGTGCGCGATTGATGTCATGACGCACGACAATCAGCCTTGAGCCACGCCCAAAACATGCACTCATATTACACACTGTCCCGGAGTTAGTCTCGAGAGTCAACTTTACCCGTCATTCACACCAAAATGATGACCGCTTTACCATGTACAGTCCCAATCCGCACTATGCATCAGAGAAACAGGATCGAAGCGAAATGGTGTGCTCAAGTGGCGGCATAGACCATCTTATTGGACATTACGAAGCCATGACGTTGCTGTTGTAACATGGCTGTCTGTTGTGGCGGCATGCTCTCGCCGGGCACATGATGCTTCTGAGGGGAAGCTATAAAACGGTCAAGCTGTGCCCCGGTGGCAAATTATTGACTCGAATACCTTTCAACTCTTTGGCAAAGAGACTTAAGATCTGACTTGCAACGTAAAAAGCTACAATTATCTTCAATACATCAATACACAATGAGCGATCCAGCACACCCACATCCCAATCCAAGACATCCGGATTACGAGACGGGACTCACGGATGAGGCGGTAATCGAGGGCCACGACCTGATTCAGCACGCCGAGGAGGAGGAGGAGAGAGTATGCAGCGCTTCAAATAGTTCAACAACTGGCCAGGTTTTCGCTAACCATGTGAACCAGATGCATCCAGACAAGCCAGAGCCGACGATGCCGGTAGCAAACCCACCGGCTGGGCAGCAGGCCAAACATGACAAGAAGGAGTCAACAATGGACAAGGTCAAGCACGCGTTGCATTTAAACAAGTAACCAACAACGCTGGGCGTGACTTGACGGATTGGTGACTTGGACGTTGCCAAGTCGGGACTTTCGCTTTTCATAAAATGGGTTTCAAAGGCTCGGTTACATTGGTTATTGGAATTCGCTGTGGGCCTCCAGATTGTCACCAAGTTAAACTGCCCCAGCAAAGTCTTTTTTTTTTTTTTTGGCCGTAACTGGTGGCTGTCGCGGAACAGCAACAGGATTATAATGACATTCTCTCCGGGGGGAATGGTGAAGACACGGACAGGTTACTGCATGAAAAATTGGACTACTTGACAGTAATTGAACCAGTTGACGTCTTTTGAACATTGGCGACCGCAAAAAACAGCTGTGCCGTGTCGTAAGGCCGATTCAATTGCAAAGTCAATGAGCGCACAGTGGCCGTGGTAGAAAAAGAAATCAATCGACTACCGGTGAAAATACTGGCATTTCACTCCATTTGAACGCAAGCATGTACGTGATTTGCATACCCGTGCCAAGCCAGGTCTACATGTACGCATTAGAAAGCATCAATTGATCCATGTAGAGATGGAAACTTGCTCGGTGACCTCGGGGCATCGTTGCAGCCTCGGCAGGGACACCGGGCTTCATGACAGCATCAATCCCGACGTCGATCTCCCCACACTTCGTTCGTTTAGCTTCCATTCGTTTATTTACGTACCACGGCGAGTGGGCTTTCCCGAGGTTTACAAAATAGCAGCTCCCGATCTGGCAACGTCTCCGGGTTGCCGTGCTCATACTTGAACAATTCCAGTTACTTCAGCCGAACGCCAGCACTGTTGTATTACCAATCTCGATATTGCTGGCGTGGCTGAAAAGTGGATAGATGACTTCTGGAGGACACTTATAAACGATGTCGCCTGGCCGTCTGGACATGTCAATACGCCCGTCTTGGTCCATCTCGCAGCGACAATGAAACAAGACAATCTGTCCGTGGTCCTTGCCGAGCGGCCAACCGGTGCCATTATTCCCGGCCAGACTTTTCACCAAAAGACTACGCCTATACCGTCGCCGGCCGATCTGCAAGATGGCCAAATTCTGGTCGAGACGGTCTATCTGTCCCTGGACCCCGCCATGCGCGGGTGGTTAAACGGTGAGAAGTCAATATCCATGAATCCCAAACAAGACCAGCACCATTGAATGCTGACGAGCCCCGTGGGCAAGACGTCCGCTCCTACCTCCCGCCCGTGAAGCTCGGCGCGGTCATGCGAGGAGCCACGGCAGCCCGCGTTCTCGCTTCCAAGAGCAAGCAGGCAGCCCCGGGAGACTACGTGAGCGCCATGTCCGGGTGGACGGAATACGCCATCCTCGACGAGGGCCAGTTTGAGCCGGCGTCGTCGTTCCCCGGCCTCAACGCCAACGAACCCCAGGACATCCTCTCTGTCCTGGGGCTCACCGGCGCGACCGCCTGGTGGGGAATGACGCAGATCGGCGACCCGAAGCCCGGCGAGCTCGTCGTCGTCTCCGGCGCCGCGGGCGCGACGGGCAGCGTTGCCGGCCAGATTGCCAAGATCAAGGGCGCAACCGTTGTCGGCATCTGCGGCTCCGACACCAAGTGCAGCTGGCTTGTCAATGAGCTCGGGTTCGACGTTGCGCTCAACTACAAGGCGTCTGATTTCAGGGACCAGTTCAAGGCCGCCACCAAGAGCTACATTGACGTGTATTTCGACAATGGTTTGTCCACCCCGTCACTGCGACTCCCGTCTCTCCGTCATGTTTGTCACTGACCAAGGACCAGTGGGCGGCGACATTCTCGACATGTGTCTGGCGCGGGCCAAGGAGCACTCGCGGTTTGTCATGTGTGGAGGAATCAGCCAGTACAACTCGGCCAACCCTGTCGGCCCCAAGAACATTGCCAGGGTGATTACCATGAGAATCAGGATGCAGGGCTTTATAGTGTTTGACCACCGGGACCGCATCCCCGAGATCCGGAGAGAGCTGTCGCAATGGCTGGCCGAGGGAAAGTTGAAGAAGACGGAGACAATCGTCAAGGGCGGACTGGCCGTCGCGGAGCAGGCCTTGGTGGACTTGTACAATGGTTCGAACCAGGGCAAGTTGCTGGTGGAAGTGAAGAGCCCGTCGGCACCTGCATTGAAGTTGTAATAGTGTTCCATTCATGCCGGGCGATGACAAGTTTAATTGATGGAGAAATAATCCACCAGATCGTCCCCGGTCTACGCAGTCGATTGCTCGTCCCATGACTCTGAAACAGTCGCAGTGTTGTCATTATTCCAGCACCATTGCTCGGAGTAATATCAGTGAAGGGAATTTATAAAAATTTTTAGAGAAGGACCATCGTCTCTCCAGTCATGGCTGTTGGCTACGTATTGGAGCTGTTCAGAGGAACAAGTTCGACAGGCAAATTCTGAACCTTCTTATGCCCCAGACTCAATACACGGCCAAGAATCAGTACCAGGGTAAGCTTCCCTCATTGGAGCAAAGCGTCAAGTCCATGTCTGGTGGCGTGGAGGGCGAGCCATGGGTTGGATTGGCCAAGGATCCAACAAGTCAACTGCCGGGGTGCTACTCATATGACGCACCAGACGTCAATAGTTCATCCCAGACCGCTTCCTTTGCTGCGACACGCTCCAGTCTTTTTCAGACGGTCGGGAACCGTCATGGCCGCGTGTATTTGCTGCCAGTATCTGGCCGCGATACCATAGCCCACAAGAATGCCCAATTCCCCAATGTCTGGTCAATGGAGGACATGTATTCCGATTTTCTCTTTTTCTTTTTTCTTTTTCTTTTTTTTTGCAGCATTTGATTGTATCCCGTCTCGATTCCTGCGTGCCGGAGGGGCTAGCGTCCATCTCAAAACCCAGCACACCAGCATCTCGAAACCAATTGCGTCAATTAATTGCCCGAAAAGCTTAAATCCCAGCCATTGACGCTCGTTCCCAAGTACCCGGTACAGGCCCAGGGGGCTTCACGTTTCAACTCGGATAGAAATAGCACAAACTTGACAGAGCTCTTTTATTCTCACTAGAAACATTGAACTCACTGCTCACCAACCTCAGTCCCAGCGTACAGAGCACGAGTATTCTCTCGCCATGGCCGCGCGATGCGACAGCCCCGACTTCTCTGACTTTGAAGAAGTCGACGTTTCCGAGATTCCGCACACCCCGCTGCTATCAAACAGCCATGAACTTTCAGTCTCCTCCTCAACAGGAGATGGCCACCCGCCTTGGCAGGGCCATCGAGACAAACTGGTTGGCCTCGTTGACATGGGAAGGTATTGACATGTCAAGCTCCGCGCGCAGCTACCGCTCACCAGGCGTTCCACTAATCAAAGCTTCGTATTCTTGTCTGCGACTGTAGCAACGGGATTCGATTTTCCATCACCGACCTCTCCGACCCATTGGCCCGAATTCTCAATCCCGTCATAGTATACCGCTCGTCCATCTCCCTCTACGATGCGCAGTTTGACCCCGAGACCGGGGACCAGATCCCCATACCCGAGACTACCATCGCCGCCGTGTGCGAAGTCCTCCAACGCTTCATGGTGGTGTGTAAAGACTTTGACGTCCCCGAGGAGCACATCTACCTTGTGGCCACGGAAGCCACCCGCCTGGCCAAGAACTCGGCGCAGCTGCTCCAATCCATCAAAGAAGCCACCGGCAAGAATGTCGAGTTGATTGAAAAGGAAATGGAAGGCGAGATAGGCGCGCTGGGCATTGCAAGCGGCTTCCTGACCATGGAAGGGCTCGTCATGGATCTCGGCGGAGGCAGCACCCAGATTACCTGGATCATCAGCCGGCAGGGCCACATCAGGACGAGCACAAACGGGAGTTTTAGCTTTCCATACGGAGCGGCGGCCCTCACCAAAAGGCTCGACGACATCAGGAAGGGAAAGGATGAAAAGGACGCCGACCACGCGGTAGAGCAGCTGCGCAAAGAAATGGTGAGTAATTTCAAGGACGCGTACCAGCGGCTTCAGGTCCCGCAGGCCATGGTGGAGGAGGCGCAGAGAGAAGGCGGATTCCGAATCTATCTCTCTGGAGGCGGCTTCCGAGGATGGGGTTACCTACTTCTGTACCTCAACCAGTCCCAAGGACAGCACTATCCCATATCAATCATCAACGGCTACACCGTGGGAAGAGAGCAGTTTGAAGACACAAAGTCGATAGAAAAGGCTGCCAAGGCGGCTCGTGATATATTTCGCATCTCGGATAGAAGACGCTCCCAGGTCCCTGCCGTCGCGTTTCTGGTCAATGTTCTTGCCGAGGCGATCCCTCTTGGGGTCAGGGAAGCGCATTTCTGCCAGGGTGGTGTGCGAGAGGGATACCTGTTCAGACAACTTGCCGCGAGGATCCGAAGAGAGGCCCCTCTCGAGGTCATCACGAGGAATTTTGCACCGGGATCCAGGCTCCAGATCCAAGAGCTCATCAGGGGAGCCATCCCAAAGCCGTCCAAGGACGCTACCAGGAGATTCCCGCCAGACTTTGGCGGCCATGTCATGGAGGCCTTTACCAACGTCATGTACGTCCACATGTTCATGTCCAAGGAGACGGCTTCCACGGCGGCGCTTTACTCGACGAGCTCCGGGATCCTGGCATCTACGCTTGGCGTGTCTCACCAGGACCGCGCGCGGCTCGCACTCATGCTGCAAGCTCGGTATCGCGGGGAACTGCCGCCCCGCGAGGTGGAATTCCGCGATGCCCTCCGGAGCATCATCAGCCCAGAGGACGTCTGGTGGGCTCAGTACCTGGGACGGGTTGGTTTTGTTATAACCTGCTTGTATCCTACGGGCAAGGTGGACCCGGCCAATTTGAAGGTTCTCTTCTCCTCGTCGTGGTCGTCGACTCTGGGGAAGAAGGGAACCAAGGAAGGCCTTGTGCTCAAGATTTCTATTCGAAAGGTCAAGCACGACCCGGAGAAGTTGAAGAAGCTGGTGACGGATAACTTGAAAGTAATTGAAAAGGCGGGGAAGAAGAAGAATTGGGCTGGCAAGGACCAGTCCTGGGGGATGAAAGTTGAAGTGAGGGTAGCTGAGGAACAAATACTATAGAGCGACAATTATAACCAGATTTGGTGCTACTTGGTATAGGCGGTAAGGAAGGATGAAAATTCTGGGCATGTGCGAGTATTCATACGATATTCAGGGTAAAGGTTCCTGGCGATGGAGGAATGGGCATGAAAAGAATCATCTTCTGTACCTAACCTCGACATTCTACAGCTCAAGCCTTTGCAACATGGACCTCAGTGGAAAGCTCTCTTGTCAAATTTCCTCTCCAATTCGACTTCCTTCTTTAATTCAGTACAGCTCTTGCAAAATATCAGGCGTGTAGTCAATGCTATTCGCCCTGTTCATTATTGCCAAAATCTCTCGCTTCGCCTCGAGGCTAAGCTTACCTTGAACCCTTTTTTCATCAAGAGAGCCTCAACTGCATCAAATCCCTCCGTAGAATGTAGTCTGATATCGCAGTTTTGAAGGCAGTGGATGAGCGTGAAGGAACACTTCCCTTCCTCAAGGCCTTCCGCAATCTCTTTCGCCTGAGCATATCTCCTGAAGCAAGGGTCTGATAGTCGTCGCGAGTCTGGAAGAACCGTCCGATCAGGCAACCAAATAGATTCATATCGCCGTCTGAAATCCTTGCTCTTGTTGTGCTTTCAGCAATCATCCTGGTCAACATACGAAATAGACCACCTGTATTCACATCAACCTGGTCAGATACTCAGCGACAGTCGGACATGGGGTATGGTGTGTCCAGTAGAGATCAAAACTGTGCCCCACGAGCAGCTGGTGCATCTCCTCAATGAAGATGGAGATATTTTCTGGATTCTGAAGCTCTGTGGCTTTACCCGTCGCTGCAACATATTGAGACGTAATGAAGGACGGCTTAAAAAGCATGAGGTTGTGGTGTTCAGGTATAAATAGCTCAGGAATATCTGGTGCCTATTGCCTTGTTTATTTAATTACTCCAGTCAGCATACGCCGAAAGCCACTCACGAGTTGTCTACCAATGCAGCAGCATGTCTTTGGGCCGCATAATTGCATAATATTATTTACCTCGGTTACTTCTTGTATTCAAATATCGGATATTGCGAATCTAACAAACTCCAGAAACATGTCGGTATATGCAGTGAGATGAATAATTGGCTTGCAGCGCTAAGCAAAATATTGTTCAGGAAAATTATTTGGCTCGGTAAGCCCCAACTCGAAATAGTTCTGTGGTTCATAAATACGGGTTCTTTGGAGTCCGTAGTAATCAGGCAAGTACGATTCTCTATGCGTATGCCCTGAGTAAAGAATGCTGGATATTTAATAGAACCTCTACTTTATCTACGATTGATCGACCTCGGAGAGCCTTTTTGTGGGCTCCTTTTTGATTTGATTCGCTCTTGTGCGTCACCTAGGGAGAATACTGGTCTTTTGTCATGAAAAACTGCATGCACATGCGAAGGAGTCGCATGGCGCCGTCTCACAGCAGCGCAATTAATGCTCACATTATATCTGGGACTGATACAAACGCTGCACATAAGACGAGTCAAATATTGGAAGCTATGACATGGGACATTTCCATCTTATAGACGCCCCGGTAGTTGGATAACGCTGGGGGCTGGATGACTAGTTGGAATGTATTGAATTATGACCTGTTTTGGCCTGGAACTCGGCTAAATCAAGGGGATGAGCTGTTCAAACCATGCCGTCTTCCTTCTGGCCTCTAGCAATGTCCCCTTCATATAGCGGTGGGCAGCACGTAGGTTAACTACTCGATGAATTGGTCTTCTTGCACAGCAGACTAGAACCATTTCTAGGTTTTCCGACCGTGAATGTTTTTTCTACGTAAAAATACCATGTTTATACCATTGGTCTGGGACAATAGTGGTCTATGCATAGCTTGATATGACGGATGGTCGAGACACGCTTCGCAAATCGCAATTTCTGCAGAGTACCAGGTTCAAGTACACGACATTTAGTTTAAAATTTCAGTATGATATTTTCAGTTTGAGTAGTCGTAGAGTGATCCCATGAGGGGGCATAGCGTTGACGTGATACTGGTCCTTTGATGAGGCTGTTGCATATTTAGACTGACCACGGAGACGGCCACGTACATGCCCATGAGACATGCCACATGATGGATTAACGCATGTGGCCTGGACAGAGAATTGCATCTTCTTTTGCATCTATTGCACTCGGTGGAATTGTCATACTTGCTAGTATTATGTTAGCTGCTTGGCGTCGCTCCCTTTTGTCCTGCAAGTCCAGACTGGTCTTTGTTTTCATCTTCATAAAGTGCTGCTATTTTTGTCGCCATCTACGATACATCTGTCCTCGGCCTTGAATTACATGCTACCCATGGAGCTGAGGAGGTCTCACCTTGTCAGACCACATGACTCGCGTCTTTTCACGGTCTTGCGAAGCTCATGCAGACACTACGTTGAATGGATTTTCACACGGCTCCACGAGTCTAGAAAGCCACAGTACTTCGATACGTATATCCAGTTTTTGCCGTTGATTCTCATGTCGCTCTCCATCCTGCCCTCCATCCTCTACATTCTTACGGATCAGTACTGCCTCGCTGCAGTCTCTTCCACGCAACCACGGCACTGTGAGACCATGGAGAGGCCGTCCTTCGTAAAAGTCGGCTTGAGACAGAGGTCATCACAGCTTCGGGGGCTTGGACTGCCACGCCCATGGGCAAGAATGTTGAAATCGCATGTCAGGCTTGTATGTCTCTCTCTGCGGCACAAGCGAGCAACAGCCTGCTTTCAAGTTGTATGAGCTGACGGAAATGCACTTGTCCGTCAATGGGAAACACAAGGATGCCACTGACGGGTACCCAACCATGGTTGTGCCGAACTTGACGTTGGTTATGGTGCCCGTGACTGAGAAAGTCGTGGCTGAATTTGCAAGTCGCAGACTCGCCATGGCGCCTGCATGTGATACGTCATGAATGTCTACTGGTGTAGAGAAAAAGGTATAACTGTGATTGGACATGAGCCTCGAATGGCTCTACGAGCCACGCGAAACGTTGGCACGAGAACGATAGGTCAAATTCGCCAGCAGCCACGCCATGCCAATCATGGAGGAGGACGGTGTCACCATGCGCGGCAAGCCATCAAGATCTGGATGGGCAGGCTCAAGTCTGTTGAGAATAGCCCCCGTGGCACGCCACCAGATTATACGCAACACTGCCACGGGCTGATTGCTGATCAGTGCTTGTCCAGGAATATCTGGTCGCCGCCGATAGCGATCTTGGACGGTTGATGGAGAGTCAGACCGGACGTCTGATGGGCTCTCGATGGCGCTCGCCACAAGTTGCTCGTGCTGCTGCCGCCATTTTGAAGATCTACAACGTTATGCACCAAGACTGGGCGTACTACTGCTAGCTTCTTGGAGTCGACGAGTTGGACGGTGTGCACTCGAGCGGGAAGGATCATCTGCTCACGAGAGCTTCGAAATGGGCCGATATGGGGAGACGATCAATTGATGCTCCTTTACCGCCTGGCTGTCCATCCTGGCACCTCGCTTACCGCCAGAGCCCATACCAAGGTCGACCGGAGGCCTGCTGGTGGGAAGATGGCTGCCAAGTTGACATGGAGCATGTCATGACACATTCAGGGTCTACATACACCCGTCGACGGTACGTTGGATTTGGCTTCTGCACGTTTGAGAAAACTTGCTCGAAGCGGTTAGGTCTAGTAACTTTGCGTGGCACCTCGAGGAGAATGGGAGAGGTAGACGGAATGTAGATTCCTCCACACTAGGTTTCCAAAATGATGCGGAGAATGGGCAGAGAAATATCAAAGGATTATAGAAGCAGTATTAGATTTTGATCTTTTATTATTTGATATGGCAATTTTACAGTAGGGAATTTGTTTTGGAGGCTATAGTCATAATGATGACTTGATAAGTATACTGTCCTTGCATCTTGGCACCACATGGTTCCAAATATGCAGCTTACTCCATAGTTATGGGATGGCTTCTTGATGCCAGGATGCAGGACCAAAGTCCCAATGGTCCGGCCGGGGGTGGTCAGACGTCGGCCTCGTCATGGCTGGGGTACGAAATACGTAGAGTCAAGGACGTCTTCACCCGAGGTGGCTTCCCAGCGTCAAGGAGACCGGAGCACTTGGCCACAAGGACTCTGTGCGAAATGAAGCAATAACGGCCATCTGAATCACCATCACATAGGAGCATGTGGCACCCAAGGACCGAAATTACGCACGTCTTGGCGTTCCCGAGGGAGCGGATGATCGACAAGGGAACAGGCCGCGGTGCGACACAAGACGCGCCACTCGAGACCGGCTCATGTATTCAATGTTGCTTCTTCGTCGTCGGTCCATGTCTTCACCATTCAATGTTTCCACTTTTTTCTTGGACGTGGCTGACCTCGGCATTGTACGACAACCTGAACGCTGTCTTGGTTTCCTTTCTTTTTCCTCTTCATTCTTCTTTTTTGCTTTTCCTTGTTTGCGCCAACTCGTGTTGTTGCCCCATTTGTGCGCAATGTCACGACGGCAGATGACAGATCGCGAAATCAACCAGACTCCAGCAACAAGTGTCGACTCGGCTTTGGTCGCGGCCCAACGGCGGCACAGGATTCGGCCCGCCGCCCAGGTGTCTTGAGATGGAAGAGCGCAGCAATGACCCTTGATGCAATCTCGGATCCCGTCGCCGATCAAGGGCCGACCATGGGGTGCATAAATAACCTCCTCCTCGCCTCCCATCGAGCATGGCCGTCGTGAGGGGGAGCAACTTAGCCTCCATGCCCACACCTTGGTCTCATTCTCATCTCCCCCAAGCAACATGGTTACACTTGAATTTGAAGACGCTCCCTCTCTGCACCATGCCCGTAAAGAGAGGCAGCGTGCCGGGCCCGACACGGCGCCTCCGACGGAACATGAGCACGTCGTGGCCTCGTATGGGAGGCGGCAGCGCCTACTGAGCGCCTACATGGCACGGCACTACGGCAGCAGCTGGAGTACGAGCAAGGGCATGAGGAGAATCGCCCGGCGGCTGGGACGGTGGCCGAGAGAGCCGCAAGCCAGGACCGACACCGAACAAGAATTTGCGCGCCTCCTTACTGCCCACAGCCTCGTGGGCATGGACGCCGCCAGCATTGGCATTCTGGTATGGGACCAGATGTCGCCCACGCCGGACACGTTCGATGCCACAAGGCTGCAGACTGCCGGGACCAAGGATAGACGAGGCCAGTCCGAGCCGCTGATGGTCCGGTCGGGCGGGCTCGGAGACGGCGTCATGCCGTTTTGCTGCGACAGCCTGTACGACTACGAGGAGTACGCCGACAATGGCAAGGTGCTGTGGAGGACCACGGCCACCTGGGACCACATCTTTGACGAGGCGGCCTATGCGAGAAAGGATGCCATGTGTCAGGCCGAGGTGGACGAGTCCAACGCCGACGACTGGGGGGTTGCCGCCGGCTTTGCTCGCTACGAGCATGGGCTGCTGCGGCACCCCAAGTACAGACTGCACGGGAACAAGGACCTGGGGAAGCAGTTCGTGTGCCTGTTCAAGGGCAACGAGCGGCTCTACGACTGCAGCCAGACGGTAAGCGCCCTGGCGCGCGCCGCGCAGATCTCGCCCCTGGCCTCGACGTCGATCCGCGTGACGGAATACAGTCTGTACACGGGGGGCCCGGTGGCCGTGCCGCCGCCGCACTCCTTCACCTTTCCCTCGCATGTGGTAGTGCCCAACCTGCAGCTGGGCGAGGCCGGGTGCGTCCATCTCGACGGGGTCGAGGTCAAGAACACCAAGCGACACCGCGCCGAGGCGATATCCATGGCGCAGCCGCGCCGCGTGGCCGACTTCTTGCGGGCCGGGGATGTCTCGCCGTGCTTCTACAACATGTGCATCGTGGCCGGGCGGCTGCGGTACGACTGCCTGGACATGATGATGGGCAGCTACGCATTCACCATGGCCGACTACGCCGACAGGTTCGGCGCGGACAAGACGGCGGCCACGCACGGCTGGGCCGACGCCGTCATCAACAGCTTCGTGAACCCCCGGGCGGTCCACTACAACATCGAGTCGTCCATGTGCACGGCCGACGTGATTGTGCAGCGGCTGATTGACAACTACGAGGGCGGCGCGCTGCCGTCGCCCGGGGAGCTCTTTGACGCGCGCTGGATCGACGGCGCGCTGCCGCAGTTCATCGACCTCGCCCTGCGGTGCCAGCTCGGCGGCGGCACGTACAAGGGCTGGTACGACAGCAGCTGCGTCTACGTGCGGCAGGCCCTCGACAGCGTGGCCACGCTGCACGACGTCTGGGACCTGATGGAGGACACGGCCGGCGGCGAGGGCGGCAACATGTGCCGGCTCTACACCAAGGAGGCGCTCTGCCACGTGGCCGACTGGTGTCACGACATCGGCCGGCGCCTGGCCGAGTGCGACTGCGGCGACGGCATGCACGGCTTCGGCTACGTCTGGTTCCTGGTCAGCGAGCTGTACTACATCACCATCGCCAGATGGGGCCTGCTGACGGCGCGCGGACGCGGCCACGCGCCGCTCAGCTACCACAGCCGGGAGCCGTGGCTGACGGACGGCACGCCGTACTGGACGACCGACGTTGCGCGGGCCAAGGCGGCGAGGACGCGGCTCGTGGAAGCCATGATCGGGCGTGCGAGCCGCGACCTGGCCGCGCTGGCCGTGGCCCCGGACGTCGACGCCGAGATGCGGAATCTCATGCGCATGTGGGGGAGCGTTTCCAACAGGACGCTCGCCGACAGCGTCCAGATGCACTACCACATGAGCAACGCCGTCGCGGCCTGCGCGCCGATGGGCGTGCGCCGAGCCGACGTCGACTGGAGGACCTGGGTCGAGGTCTACAACGCCCTCAGCTACGAGGTGTCCTTCAACCCGGACAGTCCGTACCGCTGCGTCACGTCGCGGTACGCAGACGTGCTGCGTGTCGAGCTTCGCAGCAAGGGACGCATCGCCCACGCCATCAACACGCAAGTCACAGACGAGTACGCGTGCCATCAGAGGAATAGCGGAGGCACCTCGGCCTATGCGGATGAGGAGTGAAAGGGGGCATCAGCTATAGTCGGGGAGCAAGGGCCAATAGATTGACGCGGCGGCCGCATGGCGGAATAGGCAATACGTCCATGTATCTCACACTTGATGACATGTCAAAGAATATAGTTTTGTGTCAACGTACTTGAGACCGTCTTGGCACGTCTACCGAGCATAGGCGGCCACGCTGCCTATTGGGTTCCCTTTTGGCCCAAAACAAAACAAAGGGCGGTTCAGAGTCATGGACCGTAAGTCATGTTTGCATTGATAGAGTCGTGGTCACGGAGCAGAGGTCCGACCATGGCGGAATGCGGATCTCTGTCTCATCTGTTAGTACCAGACCTCTTACCAGCCCACACGCCTCGTCCGGGACAAGACACCAGCTCCTTCTCTGCCGTCACCGTGGAAGAATATTGGCCACGGCCTCGGGTCCGCCGTTCCACTGACCGGCAGCATTTGTCTAGCAACAATTTACGATTGCGCCTGGCAGCCGTCATGAAGCCGCATTCAGCACAGCGCGCGCCGCCCGAACATGGGCTCGATCAGGCGCCGCCAGGGTGCGGAATGGATTGACGAAAGCGTGTGCACGAACGAGGCCGCACGAAAATACACACAGCTTCGCTCATGGCATTGTATCGGGGCCAATGACGGAAATGCGGTCAAGGAAAAAGCAAACATACTGTGTACAATACGTGAGCAGGAAAAGGCTGGCGCCACATTTCTGCCAATCCCCTCGGGGGGGCATGTGGCCGCTCTTGGTCCTTGGACTTGGAAAGCTTGCCTTGCTTGCTGCCCGGGCAGTGTAGAGCCTGGTGTCATTTATCCTCTCGCCGTGTCACCGACTCTTGGACCCTGACCTTGTTATTTTTAACACGAGACATTGAACCCTTGGAATCTCGACGCCGATACGACCCTCGCCAGCCATGCCGACCCCGCGGGCAGACGAGCCGGATGCCGTCATGGGCGACGGCATCGACAAGCACGACGAGGCGCGCCTTCATCCGCTGTGCGATTTCGAGTTCACCTTTGAGTCGTCCACGCTGCTGATCGAACCTGATGTACGCTCCCATCCTGATGCCCGTCGGGAGGCGTTTGCGCTGACGTGATGTAACAACAGTCTGGGGAGAGGTGAGAATGAATTTCCCCCCCGCCGCGCGCCGCCATCAATGGGCAAAAGGGATATATGGACATGGGGCACATGGGCCGTCGAACTTTGCAAAAGCATTCTAATACCAACCAGTATCCATCTTCAGTAGCGAAGTCAGCTCGTTTTCGGACGCGTCCCTCACCAACAGCGTGTTGGAATACCCCAAGTTGTTTGGCCGCACCTACCACGCCTTTCATGCCGGATGTATGAGCTGCCCCCGTCGTCCATGTGTTACGCGGTCCCTTGGCTGATGAGACTCGTGAAGCCTACGTTTTCCCAAACGACGAGAAGGAACAGGAGCGGCTGGCGCTGCAGGGCCCCATCATGCAGAAGCTCATGGGGGGCAAGTTGCACTTTGCGCCCATTTGCTCGCAGGACTATCCGCACTTTATCCTCGACATCGCCACGGGCATTGGCGACTGGGCCATCGAGATGGCCGACGAGTTCCCCGACGCGCGCATTATTGCCACGGACCTGTCGCCGATCCAGCCCAACTACGTGCCGCCCAATGTCCGGTTCTATGTCGAAGACGCGTAGGTCCATATGCGTGCTTGTGTCTTTTTTTTTTGCTCTACAAACAGGTCTGGTATCCTTCTGGTCAGGACGAGTACTAACACGGTTTCGGTGCAGGACGGAGCCGTGGGACTTCCCCCACAAGTTCAACTTTATACACACCCGGCTCACGGGCGGCTGCTGGGAAGACTTTGAGAAGCAAATCGCCGCGCAGGCCTTTGACGCCCTCGAGCCGGGGGGCTGGTTCGAATCCCAAGAGGTCGACTGCAACATCTCGTGCGACGACGGCACGCTGGACCCCTGCGGTCCCATCGTCTCGTGGATCAGCGACCTCATTCTCGCCGCGGACAAGATGGGCCGCCCTACGCTCCTGGGCCCCGTCCTCAAGAGGGCCTACGAGAACGTGGGCTTTGTCGACGTCCAGCAGCGCGTGTACAAGATGCCCCTCAACTCGTGGCCCAAGAATCGCTATCTGAAGCAGGTCGGGCTGCTCTGGGGGCATAACCTGGTCGAAGGGCTGTCTGCCTTTTCCTATCAACTGCTTCATCACGGGTTTGACCGTTCGGCCGAGGAGATTGAGGTGAGTTGGTCGGCGCATGGGCATGGGCATGGGCATGGACTCGAGCTGACACGGCCATCTGTCTGTAGGCATCTCTTGTCGACGTCCGTCGGGACCTTTCCAACACTTCGATCCACGCGTACATGCCGACGTTTGTGGTTTGGGGTCGGAAACCGTACCCCCATGAAGTCAGGGCGAAGGCGCTGCCCAGGGGGAGAGTGGTCTTTGGGGCAACGTGACTATTTTGCGTCCGAGTAGCAAAATAAATTGCCGTCATGTTTGTGTATTATAAAGCGCTTGGCGTCATCGACTGTCCTAATTTTTTTTTTTCTTTTTTGGAAACAAGGGCCGGACATAAACTGATCATGAATGGTGTTTTTTGGGCAAAGTAGAAAATACCCCGCTAATGAGGACGGATACGAACGACTGGAGGAAGGACGGAGTTTATGATTCTCCAACAGGGTCAATAACTGGTCAGGGTAGTTTAGTGGTAAATATAGGGAGGGCATGCTATTGACTCGTATTCACTGCCTAGTTCCTTGCTATCAAAGCACGCATTTACTCGCGAGCTAGTCTAGCGTGTCAAGTGGCCAGGTGCTTTTGAGGAGTGAACATCGTATGCCTCACATATGGCGGTAGGGAGGACGTCGGCGAATCCTCCAAGCAACCACGTGCTAATCTACCGGCGGCGACATGTACATTTTTGATAAATCAAAGAATCTCTTTTTTTCTTCATCATTTTCAACCAAAGTTGTAAAACTCAAGCAAGGAAGCGACGATGGTGTTATTTGGTGCCGCTTCCCTCGTCGGATCGTGAAGTATTTCTAAACGCATCACCATGCTCGCATCCCAGTTGACGTATGCGCGAGACTTTTTACTTTTCTGTTTGAAAAAAAAAAAAAAATAATCGTCTTCGCACCCGACCAGAGGGGACTAGCTCGTCATCTGCAGCTCCGTATTATGCCCGCGTCTGTGCATAGCTGCCGAGAGGGGTCAACAGGTCTTTTTTCCGTTGTGCATAACATCTTCACCGGAACGCAGGTGGCTAATCAGAGTGATTAGGGATCGAAGGCCCATTCTATTGATGATGAATCGTGCCGAGTGCATCAACCACAATCACATTCGTGGCGTCTTCTTGCCAGCGAACATGCTACGTACTTTGGATCCTTGCCGTGGCGTGTACTCCGTATACAGACGGCCATGGGTTGGGCAGTCAGGGTTCAAAGTCCAACGCCTTTTTCTTTTCTTTTTCCGTTTTTTGCTTATTTCTTTGGCGTGTCTCTTGGAGTCGGCGGGAGTAGTAATGCGAGGCGTCCTCTGCTCCGCCAGCCCGGGTACAGGGAATCGGTGCCCAATCCCGCCGTGTGTACTCCGTATGTTACAACGTCATCTTCTCATCACCCCCATTCTCGTCCCCCCACAAGCCGAGACTGCTGACAGGAGGTCGGCAATGAATGGCTAGCGTCCGGGGCAGGCGACGTATCTCCCCCGCTGGTTTGGGCGCGGCCAACGAGTCGAGATACATACTCCGTAGTTGACATGGAATTGCCTACCCTGGGGAGGTAGACAGGGAGTGTTCGCGCGCCAACACGATGCAAGAAACCATGGAAGCAGTGTACTTGAGCCTTTGAAAATCCTCGTCAACCTGTCCATACAACGCACAAAGTTGTTGCTGAGTCTGCTTGGGGGAGTGAGGAGTCACGACCTGGGTCTGAGCGGCGTTTCTCAGCATCATGGCGCATGAAGCGCATTTTGTTTGCTTCACACTACAGTCTTGGAAATGATTTACATTCCATGTCTCTTTTGCCCAAGTCACAGGGTGAAACAGGCCCTTTGATAGCAAACAAGAGCTACAGGCCGCCGACCACCGGCCCTCGCCAAAACAAAGAGCACTAGAGCATCGTGGGTGATCTGGTGCCCAAGCTGCCCGGGTTGCTGGGCGGTGGACACTGGAGGCGCCGATGATCATTCCCGCGAATCCCGACTGCCCCAGTCGCCAGGCAGGGTCTTGCTGGGCTGGAAACGAAATACCGGCCGTGGCAAGCTGTCAGATGTCGGCAATGCGAGAATCCGCTCCTCTGTACTCGGTAGCGCGGTTCCAGCCAGCAATAATGTTCCGGGGACGCCACGTCACCTCCCATAACGAGATGACCCAGAGACATATCCCAGAAGTACGGAGTCGCATTTCCGGGATCGACCCCGAGACCCATGCATGCATGCATGATCCGAGGGTTTGGCTCGCGGCGTCATGCTTTACAGGGCCTAGACTTGGTTCAGATGATGGGCGCCACCCTTAAGGCTCTGTACACAGTGTAATTACCGTCGGGCATGAGAAACATTGAAACATTGATCAATTCATGGCTCGATGCCCTGTGGCGTTTGACCCCGCACCTCGACGGGATTTGTTCTGTGGCCGTTGTTGTTTATTTGCCCTTTGGCGTTGACTATCTCGTTGTATTGTGTGCGTTTGGCGGCATGGCGTGCGGATGTGTGGTTGCATAATTGTGCCACCCAAGTCCTGCTTGTCATGTCTGGTTGGATTTGCCACAAGACACTCGCTTGATTACATCACGAACCCCAAATCGGGAAAGAGAAACACGTACAAACGACTACACTGCTACATGTAAGCGTGTATTGACCAGCAGGACAATCTGTTTGCTACTACTCAAAAGATGAAGACGAAAGGTTGTCATTGATGCACAAGTCCATATGGACATACAATTTGATTTGATCAGGAAGTTATTGGATAGAGCGACAACACTATATTTGTTATTAAAACCTCACAGGAGGCATTGTAGACGGACGAGTCGCTCTGTTGGGCGTCTTTCAAATCAGGCAAAATGCTGTTTATAATTTACTACTCCAACATCACAGTATAGAAGAGAATATCCGGGTCGGGGTGCTATGGCTGGCCTATGAAAGACATGTAGGCCGCAAACATTACTCGACCTTGAATTGTTTCAAGAGAGGAAGACCGAATTGTCTCCTAACACACGTCAAAGATGAAGACGTCCGTGGTCTTTCTGAATTGCTTCATACTTTTATCCCCCTCAAGTCGCTTCTAGTTGCCTGGGTGGAACTTGGTGGCGACCAAAGAAGCTTGAGTCCCAGGCCGTCACATTCACATGAAAAGCTTTTGCGTCGAAAATCATGGGCGACATCCTAGATATGGCAAGATTTGCAGAAACATAATGTTTCCTTTCTTTGTTAACAGCAACCCTTGGTGCCTGACTAGAATGTATTGTTTGACAGAAACGGAAAGAAGCAAGAGCTGCAAGACCTGGAGAATATTGTCGGACTTTGACCCAAGGATTTAAACTTCATAGCCCAACAGAGGCTCACTTTTGCAAGACCTCTCCTGCCCTGAGGAACATCAAGTACACTGGAAACCCAGGGTTGTACAGAGAAAGCATAAACGCTGCGTCTATTCTTGTATTCTATAGTGTTGGCAAATATTCTAGCACAAAAACTTGTAAATCTTTTTCCACCTTGGCCACATGGCCCTTTGTTCTCTCTCTAGAGACTCGAGAAGAAGCACATTATAGTCCCGCCGCCCTGTATCAAGGTCGACCTCCCCAGGCCGCACGTATCTAGTCCCGTGGATAATCTTATGGACCACAAAAAAGATGAGCATCAAGACACCACTCAACAGTTTTAGCACCGCATTTCTTGCCAACTCCACAGTGGCCAATGTCTGATAATCAACTGGAGCAATGGCAACCCAAATCTGCACGAGAATAATGGCGACATTGACAAACAGGCCGAAATACGACCCTGCCACGCCGACAGAAGAGCGGTATGGAAGTTCATAGAGGCCGCGTCGTTGCGACAGCCATGCAGAGCGAAATCGGATGTGGCAAAGACAAATGGTCCCCCACGTAAAAACACTCGACAAGGCTCCAATGCCCACCAGCCATTCCAAGACTTTGTCCCTTTCTTCAAGGTCGGCGAGGTAAGCGAGGAGGCCGACGACGGCCGCCACGCCTATCGCCATGAGCGGGCGGCCTCTCCTGTCGACGTATGCCAGCAACTTGGGGGCCTGTCTGAGGGCCCCCAATGCCGCAAGTGTTCGAGAAGAGCCAAAGACGGCCGAGTTGGCCACGGATAAAACAGAGACGAGAATTACGGCATTGATTACCGACGGCAAAACCTGCACGCCCGCCTCTTGGAAGGCGATGACGAGGGGCGACGCATTGGCATCCGATTTGTTGACTCCATCCACAAGCCGCGGGTCGTCATGCCGTACGACGAGCCCGATGAGTAGGATAATGCTCAGGTAGAAGAGGCATATTCGCCAAAACACCTGCTTGATAGCCATGGGGAGAGACTTTCGGGGGTTGGCGGTTTCCGCCGCCGCAAGTCCTATCAACTCGGTCCCGCTGAATGCGAACACGGCGTTGAGCAGGACGCTGCAAAAGCCTTTGACGCCGTGTCTAAAGGCCCCAGGGCTTCTCCAGTACTCGAATCCAATGTACCCGCGCTCTAGAGTACCCGCACAGTTGAGAATGACACCAAACAAGCTGTAGAGCCATTAGCAGACGGGTTCCGGGTCGACGTCGACGGCGGCGGGGAAATGTCTCACATGAAGCCAATGGCAGCGGTAATCTTGATGATGGCGAATATAAACTCTGCTTCTCCGTATCCTTTGACGCCAAGCATATTAATGGCGATAATTAAAGCAACAAAAAGAGTTACAAAAATAGCCCGCGGCAGCGACGTGTTCCAATAGGCTATAATCTCGGTGGCGGCAACAACCTCGACCGGCAGGGAAACCAGCCATTGCAGAGCGTAGCTGCCGTCGTCGAATGTTAGCAAACACCACATGTGCAGTGTCAATCTGAGGGCACCGCTTGAATGCGGACTCACTTCCAGCCGAGGGCGAAACCCCACGACGCGTCCAAGAAGCGCGTCGCCCACGAAGAAAAGGATCCGGCAATGGGGAACACGACGGCCAGCTCCCCGAGAGCCTGGCAAGTGCAGTACATGGAGATGCCTGCGGCCGCAAACGCCAGCAAGAGTGACGCCGGGCCGCTGGTTGCCAAAGCCGCGCCGCTCGTCACGAAGAGTCCGGTTCCTGGGGCATGCAGGTGTGAGCCGCGAGACACTGGGCCATGAGGACGGTGAGACACATACCAATTGATCCGCTTATCGCAATCATCTGTAGATGCCGGCCCTTGAGCCGCCGGGCGAGGCCGGACTGGGCCAGCTCCAGCTCCGCGAAATGCCCGCCGTAGTCGCGCTGGGCGTGGCGAGTCCGCGAGTTGGCCGGGCTGAGGTGGTGTTGCGGGAAAAACCGATCCGACTCGTTTCGCTTGAAGTCGTCCAGGAAGCGCTTCACGCGGCGCGGCTTGCGTGAATACCGCCGCTGCTCGCCCATGACGAGTCCGTCGCCGACCGCCTCGTCCACGTCCGGGGGCGATTCGAGATCCGTGCTGGGCGTCGGGCTCGGGCTCGGGCTCTTGCGAGGTGGTCCTGGGGGGAATCGCGGCATCGTGTCGAACGGGTTCGGCGCATCCCATGCCAGCACGTGGTGTTTCTCTGCCGCGCGGTCGCCTCCCTCGCCGCGCCGAGTCGCTCGCGATGCATCTCAGGTGCTGCTGGGATGTAGATGGCAGCCCTCTTGGGACGTCCGGCTGCCCCTTGGAGAGATTTCGGATCGACCGACTTCCGCATGTACCTTGTGGAACGATCAACCCACCGATATCTGCTCTCCACCTGGGACAGGGCTTGGTGGCTTTCCACTGGCCTTGCCCGAGTCGACCACTGACATTGTACGTGACGGCGAGAGAGGCTGTAGCATTAATTGTGGGCCAGGCGATGCAAAACCCGGTGTCATTGGCGGCGTCGGTCAAGGAGATTGTCGTGACGGTTAATGTTTCCAAACTAACTGCAAGTTGGCAACTAAGTGGGCAAACGGCAAGAATAGTTGCCAATGGGGAATGGCCTGTGGCCCCTGTGCCTTCAATGTTACTAGTACATGTATCCATGATTCAGGTTAGCAGGTGAGGCAATACCGGGCACCGTCATGTTTCAAGACGTGACCGTTGGGTCTGTCCACTTGTCGATTGCTGGAAGGTTGCAGAATGCTTTGTCGAAGACACAACACGCCTTTGTGATGTTAGAATACGCTTTGTAGCAGTTGAAGGGTTTAGTCCCGGACTCCTGGCCTGCTCTTGGGGCAAGCTGCTTACTATCACCAACAAACTGGCGGTTTCCCGAATTCTACGCACCATCACTTGCGAGGGCGAAATTTCACAGGGCAAGATATTACAAGTTTCCCAAAAGTTAAAAAATTGAGTATAAAAGGCTGAAATTGACTTGTATTCCACAAAGCCTATTCAAGTTGGATCGACTTTTTGGAGTTTGAACCGAGGTTTCGTCGCTGCAGAGAAACATCTCACGCAGATCACACACGGGCATCAATTCGCCATGACTGTCGCCGAATACCATGCTGCTCCATGTATAAAATCACCCACAATCTCAACCCAGCCGTGGCACTCGTCTATTCTAGCTCGTGAAAATGCAAAACGCGAGGGGCATGGCTGCTGTTGCCGTAGACATCGCCCCCATACGTCAAATATCCCTGTACATCTGGCTGTCCGACTCCAAGAATGTCGCTCGCGTCTCCGTGCACCCAGACGGTTTGCATGCCCCCAATCATGTGCTGCAGGAAGTGACAGTGTACCATCCAAACGCCAGGCTGGTCAATACGAAGCCGCCACGCTCGCCAGCCGCTCCCGGCACCCGCGTCGGTTGTTTCGTTGTACCGATAAAGCATCGTGGTATCCCTTCGCACCGGGATGCTTCCTGCGAGTTGCGCCTCGGCCCTCGCCGGACTCCACGCGCCGTCACCTCCGCCAATGTCCCAATAATGGGAGCCGTGAGCATGCCAGGGGTGGACGTCGAGGGAGCCGTTCGAAGTGCCATTGTAGTCGACAGAACCTAGATTCTGAAAAACGATTTCAATGACTTCCCCGATTTTTGCTGGGTAGGTTCTCGTCCCTGGGTCCAAGCCGCCGTTTCGCAACGAGGCGTTGTAGTCGGGGAGGTATTGTGTCTGGTTCTTGTATAGAGCAACCAAGTACGGCTCGTACGATGTTGTATGTGGCAAAGGATCAGCTGCGTCTTCCGTCCAGGTATTATTGTTGAGTGTCCAGAGCTGATACCCCCTCTTGACCTGCTGAACATTGATGATGACGCGACGCGTAACTTGGTCCGCAGGCGGAAATCCAGTATCATTGCGCAGCGGTTTCAGTGCGTAGTCGAGATAGCCTTGGATGGTTTGCGGTAGTTGCACTGGTGGTTGGGTTGGGTTTTTGCTCGTCGAGACTCGACTGGCGAATTGTGAATCCGGACCGCAGCTATTCTTATAGCGAAGAAGACCATAGCTTGTGATGTTGGTGTCCTCCCGCCTTTCGACTTGAATATAGTAGTCTAGCTTTCCCAGTCGTCGGAGCTCGTCGCATGTCTTAGCTCTGAAAAGTAAATCGTAGCGCTGCCCCGAGCCTATCTGGACTTGTTGCACTCGCGAAGGCATCGTGTAACCTCCATCTGCTGCAATGACATCCAGCTCAGAGTGGTCTTCGAAACCAAACATGGCAAGCGACGTGGATGTTGCAGCAACACACCGGAAACGATATGTCAGTCCTGGCTCAACCTCTGTCACGCCCAAGTTTGCAGATACGGGGTCAGTAATGCCATAATCGCTTATACCTTTGCCGTTTATCAGCCACGCGTTTGGATCACCGGCGGAGTGAACCGGGGTAGATTCTAGACCAGCTAGGATTTCTTGATCAGTTTTGTTGAAGAGCTCCTGCAAAAGTATAATCCTCTCGCCATCGGTTTTATACGGAGCAGCCAAAGGGTCCAGAATGATCAGGGGGCCTGCTGCTGTGCTCGCCTGAAATCCGACGTGAGAATGGTACATGTAAGTACCCGCAGAACCATTAGGGCTTCGAAGTTCATAGTCAAAAAAATGATTTGGCGGAATGGGCCATTGGCTGGCCTGCGGCGTGCCGTCTGAGAAGGGATAGGCACCTTGCGTGAGACCATGCCAGTGCTACACCATACATTAGCATCGTTGGCGGAAACTCGACATTGTTCCAAGAATTCATACCATGGTGAGATTGTCGTCTTCGATATTATTATATACGCGAACCCAGAAGACTTCATTTTCGGGCATGTGTAGGGCTGGGCCAGGGATGGAGTCGTTGACTAGTGTAGCGAATTTGTTTACTCCCGCAATGCTAATATTTTGTCGAGTTACAGTAAGAACTGCGTCTGGTGTAAAAGATTCGTCATGAGTATGGTGTTGAACACCAATAACTGACACGCTGTGATACAAGAGAATGGCAAGAATCTTCGTCCACGCCATGATTGGATTGGTGCTTCAAGTCAAAAGGGATTGAGGAACTTGCTCAGACTTTGCTCGCCTCAGGCCGCTGCAGGTTGTATTATATACTCACTGAGCAACACAACACATCGGTTCAATTGAATGATACTACAGCGGATGTGTGTTGTGGCGCCAATCACTTTCCTTGAACGTTGTTTATCCGATTTCCCCAATGCTAATCTACAAAACGCGCGTAAGCTGCGCATGTGTGGCTTCGGAGCACCCCGTCGTTCCAGCCCTACCAGTACATGCTGCGCCGTTTTTTCGACCTGGGGAAGGCTAGAACTTGCCTCGGATTCATTTCCCCCGAGAAGTTGCATTGGAGACTGGGCTCGGTCTTTTACTCTCCTCTTGTTGTACCAAAGCAACCAGCACAGATAGGGCACTTATGGATTAATCTCTTTCAGAAAAGACCACGGCGGATAGAGCCGAGGGCTCATACCTCGTGGTGTGGCTACCAACTGTTGTATTCTTCAGCCTTGACATGGTGAGAACACTGATTGACCTTGCAACAAGTCACCCAATGAAAGCAAGTATACGCAAACGCAATGATGTAATGGAAATTGTCAATCGGGATGAACCGACCGTGATCTAAACTACTACAATTGCATGGGACACACCTGGTACTGTATTCTTTCTCTATAGAAAGTGTGGTGGAAAGTGAGGAGGGTGCGCAGACCGAATCAAGCCACCCTGTGTCTATATTTGACGCAATACGCTCATTCATCATCCCGAAGGCTTTCTCTTCTTTATTCGGTCAAAAATTGCAGCGCTTAACTTCAAGACGCGTAATCCATAGTCTGTTAGCATAGAGAGCATGAGATGTTCCAGACAAACGGCATCGGGAGTCTCAAGAACCGACAGGTCTTCACGTCACTCAAAGGATCGAGAAACTATTGGGATTGGCTATACCGGGCTCGCCGAACCCATTGAATTCTAGCCCTATCCGCTACGCGTCGTGCCCATTGACTCGTTGACCAGCCGCCACCAAGACCAGCCACATCCCCAACTCGGGGCAGTTAACATACTGCATTCCAGTCTCAGCCGCCACAAGCACCCTCGCAAGGCGCCGCCTCCGCGAAGGCTATCTCGCAAAGTACAAGGTCTCGAAATGGAGATCACAAGTGTGTAGATGGTGATGACGAGTCTCAGCCCCAATTCCAAACGTCATTGTCCGAGAGCCTCGGCAAAGTTGTTCCTCCATCAGGGATCGTGATTATTATCTTTATTCGGTATGTAAGTAAATATGCCAAATCAAGTCACTATTTTCCATATTTAACTCCCAGAACCTACAGCTCGAGATCATCCTGAACCATCAAGTACCGACCTACCCGCAAGAAATATATTTACTGAAACATCTTATATATCACCACCAGCCCTTTTGTTTCAATTTATTCTGTTATTACAACTTTGAGTTGACATCGGTTACAATTCTTACGACCTCATATCTACAAACTTTTTCCCCTTCTGTCTTTCAAAGTTTCGTCGTACTAGATGTCGAATCAACTTCCTCCCGGTGTTATACCGTTTGGCAGTGACGAAAACTGCACTCTTGAGACTTGCCCGGTCTCATGGAGCATTTACGGTTACCAACCATCACTTGCGGCCAATACGACTTTTTTGATGCTTTACATTGTAGCCGGAGCAATCCATGGCTATCTTGGCATTCGATGGAGAAGCTGGGGGTTTATGACTGGCATGCTGCTGGGATGCCTTTGCGAAGTCATTGGCTACGCCGGCCGCGTCATTATGTGGAATAACCCCTTCTCTTACCCGGGTTTCATGACACAAATCAGTGAGCCAGTCACATGCTCTAATATCATGACGATGACTAACAAGAAGAAGTCTGTCTTACCATTGCCCCCGTATTCTTCACTGCCTCCATCTACGTTACGCTTTCAAAGACTATTGTCCATCTCGCCCCTGATTTGTCACGATTTAAACCTCAGCTTTTTTACTGGATTTTTATTCCATTCGATGCTACATGCTTGCTCCTTCAGGCTGCTGGCGGTGCCATGTCTACCAATTCGACTGGCAGTAATCAGGTTAGCAAAAACGCCTTTAAAATATGTATTAAATCTCACGGAGTCCTGACTACCATATAGACCGGTGTCAATATATCTCTAGCCGGCTTAATCTTGCAAGTCGTTGTTTTGACAATATTTATCGGCTTTTTTGCGGATTTTCTCATCCGATATTTTCGATCTGGTCAGACGAAGAAGTTTGGATGGAGACTAAAGGCCTTCTTTTCTGGTCTGACTATTGCCATTATTCTAATTCTCAGTCGTTGCGCATATCGTGTTGCCGAACTGCAAGATGGATACAGTGGCTCACTGATTAAAGAGCAGGTTCCTTTCATTATATTAGAAGGGGTGTTCGTTTTTCTCGCTACCCTAGCCTTGTGTTTTGGACATCCGGGTCTTGTCTTTAAGAAGTCGAAGCCTGCCTTTCCTAATTCTTCAGATGCTGAGGAAGGAGGTGTCCCACTTGAGCGGAAGTAGGGAGATGTTATGCGTGACTACTTCCACATACTGTATGAGATGGATGCAGTTGGTGCTGTTGATTTGAGACTTTGCAAGCTTGCCTGTAGCTCCGATGTTCATGTAACTATATTATAAATTGCCTTTTAACGAAGCAAGATGTTTTTCTGCCCTAATTTTAGAGACGTTATCACGTGGAAATATCAATAGCATCTCCCGGCCTTATTCTTGAATGTGTTTCACATGTCTCTTATAGTAGGGTGGAAAATTCCAGCCGGCTACAAAAGTCTCTCTACCCATATATATTAATACCGACTTGAATTGTGTCTTAAGAAAAGCCGGGGCTGTGCTGTCAATTTTGGCACCCCGCCTCGCCTCTTTTCCTAGCAAGACATACTGAAACCAAACGAATTATTAACATCCGACAAGCCTTCGTTCAAGACGCTAAGGCTAGATCAGATTATGAGGGGCATATGAAATGCTGAACCGGGTAGAGTTTAATTTCCTGTTATTAGCACCGATAATCTTGTTGGATTAATAATGGAGGGAGATCCTGATTATTATCGTCCGGCATGTGAAAAAAATGCTCTTAATTTGCGGAGATTTACAGAAATAGACTTTGGAAATTTCTCGTGAAGCCAAAACCCGGACTGTCCGGCCACTTCAATTTCAATCCCAGCACGGTAATGTTTTTGCCAAGGGGGATGGAGAGGATGAAGAAGACTCCATGCTATCGGGCTTTTGCTCTGTCTAAAGTTGAAATATAAAAGATTATAATTGAGACAGACACCTTTTCCCTTCAAATGTTGAGCAAAATGGACAGCTCTCACGTCTATACCTATAGTACTCTTGTTGCACGAAAGAAATCCAGATTGTATTCCAGAGCTCGTTCCAGGTTTACTAGACCTACACTAGAAGCTTACTATTACCGAGGAGCATAGAAAAACTGGGTACGTGCAAATATATAGAATCCTACTGCTGACTATCCTCTACGCTGCCAAAGAATAACTGACCATTCATGCCAGTTCCAAAACAGGACCCACGTTCATGAAGACGACACACGGATTATAGCCCGAAGTTGCCAACTCAAGACATACGAGTTATCCACAATCTAATTTACAAAATTGTAGTGAGTAGCAGCAGCACAACGGCAGGCGGCGCCTCGGACCGTGAATGCGGACACTAGCATGAGACGTGGTATCTTGCAAAAGCAGGCATGGATGGCCAAATTTCCATGCACGTCTTTAAAGCCAAGAGGTTAGCGTGAGCGAAATCAAATTCAACTTCCATAGCAACTGCCGCTCAGATTATATTTACCAGTAAAGATGGGTGAGGAAATGACTTTCCTCGCCGCGCAGGCTCTCCCAGGATAGCGGCCGGATATATCGCCCCGAAATTGAAGCATCTGGGCCGAGAAGAGGCCTACAGTACGGGAAACGGAAAGTAGACTATCAGATGTTTCTGAACACTTTATCAGCATGTAGGATGACCTACCATGAGTTTTGGAGAGTGTGCGAGGCAACACCGGCAGTACTCCAGTAGAAATGCGGCCTCACGAATCATAGAATACCACTGGAAACGTCAAGTGGTGCACAGTCGTGTGGGCGTCTTCATTGGCCGTCTTTAGCATTCGACCACCCGTGACGAATCGCTTTAAGCAACATGGAATAGAGACATGTTGTAATAAAATAAGCGTCAAGTGCATGGGATCACCATCACAGGCGGGCTGTTCAACAAACGCAAATGCTCACCGCAGCCAAGTAAACATGTCGTGTGTCATGTTGTGAAGCACCACTCGCTAGGTTCATAAAACTAAAAGGTGAAAATATTGGTTAAGGGAATATATTATCGATAAATGGGCACAATCACTTGTCGAAACGTGACATAATGCAATGAATTTGCTCCATATAAATCGGTGACTGGATAGGAACCGACTTGATACGAAACACTACCTGGATGCGTCTAATTCCAGCTTCATTTATTACTAAAGACCTTCCCATCGATGTAATGTACCAACTCGGTGACAGGCTCCAGCTCGTCTTGCCCAGCACCAAAATCCATGCCCATTTTCATCACTCGTCTGTAGTTCTTCCCCGGGCTGACTTTGCCCAGCACATACGGCTGTCTGGTGGCTACCCTGTCAGGCACGGGGATGCTGCGTCCAACAATGGCCTCCATTCCCTGCCAAGCAAACGTGATGGCTTCTTTGGCATCGGCAGGAATGCCCGCCTCGTCCAGCATCATGACCTTGGCTGCAGGAAACGCAGCCTGCAAGTAGTCTGTAATATTGGGGTTCTTGGCACCTCCGCCACACATGTAAATCTCACAGAGCGGGCCGTAGTCGGTCGGCATGTAGCGCTTGTAGTGGTCAACAATGGCTTTGGCCGTGATCCTAGTGATGGTGGCGACGACGTCGTTGGGGGAAAGCCCTCTTTGCAGACCTTGTTCGATCAAGTCGTGAGCAACTGTGTCGCGAAAGGTTTCGCGGCCCGTTGTTTTGGGGGGGTCGAGGGAAAAGTACGAAAACGACGAGAGGAACTTGTCCACCATTTCCTCGTCGACGGTGCCAGCCTTGCCCATGCGGCCGTCCTGGTCGTACTCTTGCTGGCCGTCTGTAAAGTATCGGACGGCGGCGTCAATGAAGACGTTGCTCGGCCCCGTGTCAAAGTCGAAAAACTCGGGGTTGAGCTTGCCGTCCTTGTCCGGCGGGATGAAGCAGACGTTGGCAATGCCGCCAATGTTCTGGCAAGCGCGAAGTTTGGTCGGGTGATGCAGGACGAGCGAGTCAAAAAGGCAATGAGAGGCGCTCCCTGGCGCCCGGCGGCTTGGTCCGAGACGCGGAAGTCTGTCACTGTCGTGATGCCCGTCATGGACGCCAGGAAGCATCCTTCGGCCATGGTAAGAGCAGACGTGACTTTTCCCTCTTCCGGCATACTTACAAACCAGATGGTTTGGCCATGAGACCCAATGGCATCGATTGAGGAGAGTGGAACGTCATGTCTCTGGGAGAAGATTTTGACAGCCTGGGCAAACTCCTTGCCTAAAATGACGTTGACTTCTGAAAGCTCTTCTGGCGATGTCGTGTTGTGAAGGATCATTGCCATGACGCGTTTCTTGATGGTCGGCTCCAGGGGCACTTCATCATACTTGAGCAGCTCAAAATGCATCGGCGCATTGGGGGTTGCTTGTCTGAACCGACACAAGGCACAATCGATTCCATCCATGGACGTGCCAGAGTTGAGGCCCAACACAATGAGATCTAATGGTGAGGAATGTGAGCCAGTGGCTCCATCGTGAACCGAACCCATCGTGTCCGTTGAGGTTTCGCTGATGCTTTTTAACTTGGAACCTCGGACAACAGCTCATGAGAGAGTATTCATATGAAAGACATGGAATCATAGGCTACATATCATCAACAAATGCAAATACGGCATGCTTCTCCTCAATACCGCACGTGACGGATGCAGGGTAGATGCGGGAGGATGCTCCCTGTTGTTTTCAGCTTACACGCTTACATGCTTAAGTGCTTAAACGCTTAAATGAACAAAGGGAAAGTCAGACATGTGTAACACAAGGTAAGCAGTACAAGCAAATGATTGGGCCGCCAAGCCAACCACACCGTTGGCATATAAGCGTTTAGCCGTTTCTTCCCATAAATGTATAACCGTTGGTAAATCATGAACGGGTGGATGACTGATCGTGCGATAAGATCGAGCCAGTTTCTCGGCGCGAATGGCAGACGCAACCGGGGGACCTGCATATATGTATGATCCAGCCGTCTCACTCCTCCCCGGACGGAAGCATTGTCTTCTGCAGGTGTTTTTGCATCAGTTCCCACACCCGTCCCCCGTGGCCGATTCCCCGATTCTTACCTCTGACAAACCTCAGCCACAAGCAAGTATCAATGCACCGAGACAATCCTTCAAACAACCATGCCATACGTATATCAAGCATCTGGCCCATCACCAGCGTTACTGAATCGCTTGTCTCCTACTGTCTCTCGACTTTCGGAAAAAATGGCCTTGCCACAAATATGGCAATACATACCTGGAAAGGTGTTGCTTTTCCTCATCAATTTGGTGTCTGCGGTTGCCCTGATATTCGAAGGTACTGATCCGCGGACTTGACTTGTTGTTCACACCATCCAAGCTGACATGTGTGATAACAGGATACAATCAAGGCGTCTATGGCACGGTTAGCGGCACTCCTGGCTTCATCAAAATGGCCCAAATCGGCCATGATGATGTTGTCACAGACAGTATCAAACAAGGTGGCCTCGCCGCTGCGTACTACTTTGGCGGTATGTGGGGATGCTTCATCGGAGGTAAGCGTACATCAGACTGAAGACGCTCAGGTGGTAAACATCTCATAACTAACATGTGCCCGTAAAAGGATGGGTGGGCGACAAGTTTGGCCGCAAGAACGGCGTCCTCGCGGGGACGTGGTTTGGCATCGTCGGCGCCGCTCTCCAAGCAGCCAGCCAGAATTCCAACATGTTCCTGTGCGCTCGCGTCATTGCGGGCATTGGCATCGGCTTCATGAATGCCATTATCCTCCCTTGGGTCAGTGAGCTGTCTCAGTCACACGACCGTGGCTCCAGCTTTTCGCTCGTATTCGTCGCCAATTTTCTCGGCATCACTATCGCCTACTGGATCAACTTTGGGCTTCGCGAATCCAATGAGTCCTTTCAATGGCGATTCCCGCTTGCGTGGATGATCATCCCTCTCATTGTTGTTGACGTGGCCGTTCCTTTCTTGCCAGAATCACCACGGTATGTGCTGTCTACAGATTCGGTACTGTCCAATGCCTAACTCTGTCCTAGGTGGCTAATAGCGAATGGCAAACGAACGGAAGCCATCAGCATCCTCTGTAAGCTTCGGGGGGATCTGTCTTCAAATGACTCCCAAATTGTCGCCGAAGTCGAGCAGCTGGATGCCATTGTCGAAGCCACCCATCACAAACGAAATGACCTTGTCAATATTAGTTTGGGCGGTCGCTATTCAGGTAAACTCCATTTGGGAAGACGTGCCGTCATGGGATTTGCGCTGCAATGGATTCAACAATGGACAGGCATCTTGGCCATTGTGTCATGGGCTGGCAAGCTCTTCAGCCTTGCGGGCTTCGACTCGTACAAGTCGCTCTTGCTGGCAGGACTTGTCAACTCTCTAGGCGTGCCTGGAACTGCAGCAGCAGCACTTGTAATCGATCGCATGGGCCGTGTCAAGTCGTTGTTGGTTTCGTTTGTCATTCAAGGCGTCTCGCTCTTCCTTGTCGCCGCTCTCATCAAAACATCCGAGGACCGTGCCGCAACTGACCCAGACTTGTCAGCAAATCTCGGCACAGGAGCAGCCTCTTTTGTTTTTGTCTACCTCTGGTGAGTTGCCCCTCTCCCTCGCCGCAAAGGTAGTCGTTTGTTAGACTGCTAATCGCGAACAAGGTTCTTTTGCATGTTTAATATCGTACCTTCATGGATCTACGGCACTGAGATCTGGCCACAGGAAATCCGTGCCAAGGGTTATAGCTTCACTATATTCGGGTGGGCTACCGGCTGCGGCATGACACAATTCGTTATTCCCATCTTGCTCGACAAATTGGGATGGGCGACCTACGTGTTTTTTGGCTCCTTGAATATCGTAGCCTTCCCTATTGTATGGCTTACTTACCCTGAGGTTGCCGGCAGGTCATTAGAGCAAGTCTCGTTGCTCTTCACGAACGACAGCATCTTCGTCAACAAGAACATGGACGACTACGAGCGCCGCATGGATCAGGCAGGCGGAAATGTCGCCATTGCCGTCCGTCGCCTTCTTGACGAAGTGGATGGAGAGTTTTCGCCTGTGCTATCGATCGAGACCACCGATAAGGGTCCCGGAGAAAAGGCTGGTGGGCAATCGGTTGTATTGTAGGACGTGTTTCGTAGTAATGGACAACAAGTTGTCATGGTGCACACGTCGTCTGGCACACTGCCGCGGAGCAACCTGGGATCGGTTCGAGATAAATCTACCGTCTGGTAGGGTTTTACACTCTCAAGCTATGCAATTTTCTGATAATGTCACCTGCGTTGGCACAGCTTGATCTTGGCGACCAATCCAGGCCCTTACTGTGACAAGGGCCTAGTATTCAGGGGCCTAGAACAACATTCGTATTCAACTAATCCTTTGCTTTGATATCAAAAGTCGTTGGTTTTTTTCAGGCCCTAAGGGCGGAAGACCTTTATTTTTATTAAGAGGCGGTGAGGGACCTTACCATTGGTCTCGTGATCAGAGCCCTTGTGTAACTATCGTCGGGTTCAAAGCTCGGCCCGTGCCTTCATGGCAACGTGTCATCCATGTAACACTTATATACCGGTGAGGACTCGGAGCAGGATTAGATCTCGTGTATGTGTTCTGTCTATTATCTCAATGGTACATCGTGTTGCACCGCAAAGCACCGAGCTCTCGCAAATGCCAGGCCCGTTACTGAAGTTATTGCAGAACAAAGAGCCAAAGGACAACACAACTATCCTCAAAGCGTTGGGCGAGGACGGAGAGGCCCCAATCAAGCCATCCGCAAACTTGCCAATTTAACTAGGACTTTCTGGTGTGGTATTTGCATCAATTGATATGTACAGTTATCTACGTCCGTCGCCGTAGTCTTTACTTCTGGCCATGCAGCCAGACCAGACCGTGTAACCACATCCCCAACCTGCTGACAGTAAACACAGCCCTTCCATCCAACCAACGCATATTGGGCCGCAATGCCCTCCGCTGCATGGGTGCCCAAAAATGTAAAATAGAGGGGAAAGGTAGGTTCAAATCACCGTCTCGAGATCTTCTTGTCTTTCACCTTATCAGCGCGTTGCCTCCTTCGCGATTCTTTTCACCTCTAGCAGATTTATCACACCCGAGTAAAACCTGATTCTCACAGCATGTCGAAGCAGGGAGACGACAGCCGTTCGCCAACCGTATTATCACGGATTTGGTCGAGACTCAGACGTCTATTTCACCGTTCAAGCCGCCTGCCAAGCCAATCAGCTACCCAAATTTCCAGTAACGGCCAAACAGACGATGATAACGTTCAATCTACCGGGCCTACGAATATCTCGAAAACCATAGCAGCGCCCGATTCGACCAGTAACAAATCTCTTGCAGACAGTCAACAAGACGCTACTGCGAGCGACAATGTTGTTCAGTCGGAAGCAAAGTCCGAGTCGAGTCTCTGGCAAGAGGCGCTCGAGAAAACAGATAAAACGACAAAGGCCCGCATTGATAAATACATGAGTCGTGAGGATATCAAGGTTCAGATTGATGAACTAATTGGTATCGTACGAGAGAGGGAAAAAGAGTTTAAAGACAAAACACACAAAATCAAGATTGGAGATCGGGAAATTATATGGAGAGACTATGCCAATCGGGTCGTTTCCTGGATAACTGATATCGGCAACTTTGCAGTTAAGTTTGCCCCATCTGGATCTGAAGTTGTCTGGTCGGCCCTGAAAGTTCTTCTCAAGGTATTCCCTTTCATCATATCATGTTGTTTTGTTCATCGGCGAATGAGGAGCTAAACCACGTACTTTAGGCCCACGTAGATCAATGCCAGCAACTCACTGCCCTCTTGGGGTGCGCGGAGAAAGTTTTGCGCTTGGTCCGGCGTGGCAAAATTTACGAAGCTATTTACATCGAAGGAGCTACCGAGACGAGTTTCAAGTCCTCGGAGGGCCTGCGCGAAGCACTAGTCAATGCATATCAAGCGTGTCTTAGCCTTCTGGCACTTACAGTTGATTGCCTCCAACAGACAAATATCGTTCGATTCCTGCATGCCCTAGAAAATCCCCGGGGGGAAGGTAATGAGATGGTCGGGGCACTAAGTAAGTCGGAAGCCCTCCTTTCTCGCGAGGTACAAGCTTGTGAAGCCGAGCAAAGACAGACGGAAAATGCAAAGAACAGAGAGCTCCTTCAAAGATTAAACGAGCCTCTACGGTACATTGACCAGCGAATGGCTGCTCTATTTACGCAAGTGGAAAGGAGTAAACATTACGACACATTGGACTTTATCAGCAAGGTGAACATCGGCAATCAACATCAGAGAAGGAAGAACACAAGGTTAGAAGGAACTTGCGACTGGCTATTGGAACGCCAGAAGTTCCTTCACTGGGAAACTTCCAGCATGTCGTCAATTTTCTGGCTCAACGGTGAAGGTAGTTGCCCTGCCACTGCGTGCACCAATGCCTGGGAATTCTAACTAATCTTTCATAGTTGGCGCCGGAAAATCTCTACTTACTTCTAAAGTCGTTGATCGCTACTACGTCGATGCTCAGAGGCTGATAGACGAGGTCGATAGCCCATTGGTCGACGAAGGCTTCGCATTCTTCTACTGCAGTAAAGGTGATGCTGACATCCAGGATGATTTGGAAACCCATCTTCTCAGAAGCTTTTTGCGGCAACTGGCTACCGTTCCGCATTATCCGACGAGCATGGAGCAAAGCCTCATTGGGCTCTGCGATGAAATGAGGAAGAAGTCTGAAGTATTCTCTGTCCAAAAGTGCCAAGAGAAGATAGTGCAGCTCATCAATATTCTTCCCCGCACTATTTTCGTTTTAGATGCCCTTGATGAATGCGACAAAGGAACTGCCAAGAGACTTGTGAAATTCTTCACGAGACTTATGGATGAGTCTCAAAGCCTTATCAAGATCTTTGTTTCAAGCCGAGACGAGCAGCATATTCGCAGAACTATCTGTAGCAACCACACGGTCGAAATTACCATCAATAAGGACAATCATGACGATATTGAAAGGTATATCAGCACGACAATAGAAGAGGTGGGCGATGAATGGTCATCAGATGTAAAATTGGCTGTGGAAGAGAAGCTGTCCAAGGGGCACCATGGAATGTAAGGCTCACCATATCCAGGGCTCTCTGATGGAGATCCATTGCTTACAATCGGATACAGGTTTAGATGGGCATTCCTGCAGATTGATCAGCTCAAATCCCTCACATCCGCCGAGGCAATCTTGGACCGTCTCGAGAACCTCCCCAAAGACCTCGTGGCAGCATATGACGAGATTTATAATGAAAAACAAGAATTTGATCGAATTTTGCTGCAACGGGCTGTAAGATGGGTATTATATGTCCGAATGCCACTATCAACCGAGCAATTGCTCTCAGCAGTCCGGTTACAAGCTAAGCACGACGATCAAAATGTCTACACTTTGGAGAAATCCAGGGAACTGACCAAATTGCAACTTGCACAAATCTGCTGCCATCTCATAAATGAGGATGTCGAAGATGATGCTTGGAAATTCGCTCATGCATCCGTCTTGGAATACTTTCAGACCCAACATCAGTCTTGGATGGAAGAAACAGCCAAAATTGAGCTGGCAAAGTTGTCGCTTCTAATTCTTATTAAGCGTTATAGCGCATGGCCACTTCCAGAAGATGCATGTAAGGGATTGATTGAAAGCCCTCCTCTCCGCCCCATCGACGTCTCAGGCGACTTCCGATCACGACGCAGGAGTCCTAAATTGGAAAATTATGTGTCAGTTTTTTGGCCGTGGCATATCCAAGCAACACAAGCTGGGGATAATGGATGTCCACAAGTGTCACATCTTCTCAAACGGTTTATGGCAGTCGAGGGCGAAACCTTGAGCTCCAGCGAGGAGTATCGAAGATGGATCCAACACGCCTCGAGACAGATGCGTTTTAAGCTGATTAAGGGGGACTATGCACATCTAGTGGACGGTCTAAGTCTCAACAGCAACCTAGTTTTCTGGATAATAGCTCTCAATCTTTATGCTACAGCAAAAACATGGATGGGTGGCCATCTCAATGTACAACAACTCAACTGGCAAGGATTTGATGCTCTCGCATTCGCTGCTCGGCACGGCCACGACACACTTTGTGTCGAGCTAATCAAGATGGGCAGCGATACGAACAGAATCCTACATGTACGTGATTGGAGTGACGCGTCTTTGTCTATGAAAACAAGTGCGCTTAGGGAAGCCGTTATGGGGAAGCACGTACCTTGCGTCAGGACGCTTCTGGAGCACAACGCTGATCCGAATCTACATACATCCTCTATAGCTATTTGTGAAGCGGCACAGCGTAACACCGAAATTTTGGGGGCTCTCCTTGAATATAATGCGAGCCCAAATCTTTTGTGTCCGGAAGAATGCCGATTTAATTCTGCATTAGAAGCGGCCGCATGTTGGGACGACTCTGCTTACAGGGCGGAATTGTTAATCAACGCCGGAGCGATTATTGACGCGGATCTCCCCAGGGCTGGCACTGCACTCACAAGTGCCGCGTTCTGGGGCTCACTAAATAGTGTTAAGATTCTTGTCAAGCATGGGGCAGATGTGAATGCTCATCTAAAAGTTCAGCGTGGTAGTGTCTTGGCCTCTGCTCTTTTCGGTCAGGGTGACGTGGCCTTGTTAAAGTTTCTTATCGAGGAGGCAAAGGCGGATCCGCAGAAGATGATTTCTAATTTTCCACGTACTAGTATAGTGTTTATGGACGATACTAGTGCAAGAGCCTTAAGACTGCGAATGAGGTATGAAAAGGCAGATTATTTAATTAGCGGGCAACATCTCACTCGCGACGACTTGGTAAATATTGGGTATATCAGAAATAGTACTGCTTAAACAAGGACAAAGAGCAATATTCTACTGAAGTTTGTATTATTGTATGCTATAAGAAATTTTAGGGATAAAGCTAATATAATTATATTTTAAAAGTCCTTATTATTATAAAAATAAAGCTAAGACCAAGAGAGTATAAAACAGATCGCGATACGCTTAAGACTAAACTTTGGTCATGTAAGTAGTCTTGACACGTTTTGCGCAAAAAGAGAATTTTTATACTAATTTATTACATCCATAAAATATAATGCGACATCACGTCTAGCATATAGCTTGCGTCTTAATAACCAATTTTCTAGAATCTCTGGTCTGTAGAACTAATTTAATCCTTTCACCTTTAGATCCTGTGTATTCCGCTACGATGTTAAATAAACTATATCCAAAAGATTGTTATTCACAAGCAGGAGTATTTCGTTCCACGCGTGGCTATTGTTTTAAAGATTTTCATTTTAACTAGTTGTCTTAACAATTCTGCGGCTGCAAGCCTGGCATATTAATAATTGTAGTAGTACTTGAAAACATCACGTGATAAGCTGCTCACATCTTCATCTGAGTAACTCATCGCAGACCGCATCTTCTTCAGACACACCTTTCGCATTGTACGGCAATGGCACTCAGAAACACCTTCAATTCTGCGGCACGTCGTATGAAGTCTTCGTTTAGCCACTCCTATAAACGGCTACATTCTTCGGGACCCGTTTCCGAAGAAAACATAACACGGTACTGTGTCGGGGGCTACCACCCTGTGAGAATTGGAGACTTGTTCCGTGACGGCAAATATAAAATCATCAGCAAACTTGGATATGGTGTTTATTCCACCGTCTGGCTTGCCTTTGATCTCGAGTAAGTCTTAGTATTGCTGGGAAAAGATACTTTTACTGAGTTCGACTCCAGGTCGGAGCGGCATGTTGCGCTCAAGATTCTCACAGCCGACTCTTTCGGACATGGAAACGACACCTTTGAAATCGATATTCTCAAACGCATACGAAGTGAGATTGCCTCCGACCCCGGAAGACACCATATTCTTCCGCTGCTTGATAACTTCAAGCATGATGGTCCAAATGGAAATCATGCCTGCCTTGTCTTCCCGGCCATGGGCCCGGATATGTCCAAGTACAGGCGACTTTTCCCAAATCTGAGAATTCCCTTGCCTCTCATGAAGGATATTTCAAGACAATTTCTGCTCGCTCTATCGTATTTACACGACACATGTCAAGTCATACACACGGGTTAGTAAACGGTCTCGGCGTTGATTGATCCTTTACTCGCCTGCCCCTAATAATAGTCTCAGACATAAAGCCTCAAAATATCCTAATTCAGACTTCTGCCATAAAGAATATGTTCAAGCACGCACCGTCTGAAGCATTTAAGCCAGACAGCTTAGCGCTGCCTCCTCCGCTGGACTTTTACACTGAATCTGCTCAAGTCTCCTCCGCGGAAGAAGATTTAGCTCACTCGACCGACATCTCCATTATGTTGGCAGATTTTGGTACAGGTAGGACATTCAGCACAGGCGTAGTTGCGCTCATCTAATGAGTTGGTTGCAGCAAGCTGGTTCGAAAGGCACCTCACAGAGTGGATCCAGCCTCAAATGCTGCGAGCTCCCGAGGTGATACTCGAAGCGAATTGGGATCACAAGGTTGATGTATGGAATCTGGGACTAATTGTAAGTTCTATTAGGACTGTAACACTGTGATATACGGCATGTTGATGCTTGCCTTGACAGATATGGGAACTTGCAGAGGGACGACTTCTGTTCGATGGCATGTGGACTCCGAGTGGCCCGTATTCACCTGAAGCTCATTTAGCTCAAATAACTGCCGTGTTTGGCAGTATACCCAGGCCATTATTAGATCGATCGAAGAATCGACATCGATATTTTGACACTGACGGTATGGATACCCTGCAACCTGGTTAGCACAAACTTGACTACATTATGCTGAATCATCGTTCCATCACATAGGCAAACTTCTCAAGCCGTCAGCCTTCCCACCGTGCAGTCTGGAACAATTTAGCAAGAATCCTGACCTCTCGGGTGCGGAAAAGAAGAGTTTTTTGCATTTTATTAGGTCCATGGTGAGAACGGACCCAGAGGAGCGCTTAGATGCGAGGAAGCTACTAGAATCACCTTGGCTGGCTTAACTGTGTAAATGGTCTTTTGATATGCTGGCAAGACCTGAAGGTGTCGGCCTGGCACAAGATAGCAGAGGCCACGGTTGGACTTGCGGCAACGGAGGTGACGCTTTAAGTGCTTTGCATGGAGGTGGGACGTGGTGGAACACTTCACCCGTCCGATTGCTATAGCCTCGAAATCGTGTCAATGCATGTTCTAGCACACGATATAGATCTGTAATGAAGCTCCACTCAGAAATCCAAGACTCGGCGGAAACGCGAGAACTGTGCCGACGAGAAGATGGGCTCATATGGAGCTGGTTGAGGGGGGTTTGAGCTCTGCTGTTGGATAAGCTCGTCGTCTAGTTCCATCGGATATGAGACCTTGGATTGCTTCTCGTGACACCGTATGATCCCGCCCCAAATAACTGACACGTAGATTCCCAGGGTGTAGAAGGACCAAAACTGAATATGCAAGAATTAGTCTACTACAAGCGCTTGTGCCAAGTTCAAGGTTGTCGGTACCTAGAAGTCTCCTCCTCTCTTGTCGTTCAGCGTTTCTAATATTCTTGGGTCAGTTGGATTCATCATGAAGAGCATTAAAGTGTGGTCCGTTCCCAGTTGCAAGTGCATGTCCTTGGTTTTGCCAGTTTGAATGGACAAAATGGCCAAGACAGCATGGGCTCGAGACGTGCCAATATCTGTACTGCCTTCGAGATGACGCAACTGTGCCTTTGCTGGGACATAAAAAGCATCCGGAGATATTCGTCTTGTCAATTAGGGTTGACGGATTAGGGGGATAATGGGATAGACAATCTCAAAGTAGAGCTCAATCAGGTCCATGATGACTGCTTCACTCGCGACGAGTGGCGCAGACCAAACATCATCCGAGCGATGAGTGTTGCTTTGCCAACCGCGAGGACCAGATTTTTTATCGCCGTCACCGTTGTCATTTCAATAACATGAGCGGTTAGATGCTCTTGGGCCCCAAATGCCGAGTCATGATGACTGGTTGCGTCGCGTTATTTTTGGCTTCTCACGGTCTCACGCCAGGCCTCTTCTCAAATCTCCCCCTCATGATGCTACAAGATGTTGCTTTGTGGTCGTCCAAGTTTTTGGATAAGATTTCTGCACTACCCAGCATTACTTTTCTTTCCACATCAAGGAAACGCGCCTCGCGTAAGTCTCGCGTTGCCCTGAGCCGTGCTCTGACTCCGGAACACGCCTAACATTATGCCTCAGGGATAAACTGGGCTTATTCAATTGTATTGACGCGAGGAACTGGTACCGGCTCGAAAGATTAGGCATCCACAAGACAATAACAGCGTTTGCATGGCGCGTTTGCTGCACGTGGCATGCAAACGCGCCGCGTATCAGAGGCTCTTCTTCAAGATTTCATCTCCATGGTGGATAAACAAAGCACGTCTGGTGGGACGAGAGGATTAGTTTATTTTGTCGGCAAGGGAAAATCCTCTATCCTTCCTTAAAAACGCTTCAGCAAATCGCAACAAAATGACTCCTTTCGACCCCAAGAAAGATGATGGGTTACCAGGGCCCATTGACATCGACATGTTACTCAGGCACGCCTATGAGACACTACAATCTACGCCCATAGCCAAGCCCCCATGCGAGTGTGCCTACTGCATCAACGGCTTTTATACTGTCGAGGCTCAATCCACATTCGGTCGAACTGGTCAATTTTATTGCTACAGGCTCTCCGATGAGGATGCGGAGCGCAGAGTGCTCTTGGCGGTCAGGAAAATGGATAATCTCCAAAGCGCATTGACAGAGCGTCTGGATGTCTTCGCTGATATATTAATGAGCCGGTGGATCAAACAAAGCCAAGCAAAGCGTGAAGCTTTATTAAAGGAGGCAGCTCCGGATCTTGAAGAGAAGCAATGGCTTCTTCCGCGGTACTGGCTCCTACACCCACAGTCTTCCCTACTTGGGAGATTACAGAAGGGGAGGCGTCAACTCCTTTTGCCTTGGCTGAACGTGGAAGTGTTGAAGACTAATCCTGCAGTTCTCTTTGCCTTGCTGCACTACAGGACAGCCTATTCTCCGCAGCAGTGGGCAGCGTTCGATAGCCAACAACTTGATCAAAGTTGGGCATCTGGATATCTCAATGTTGACTTCTCACCAAAATGTGTTGTCATGCATGGACACAAATACGGATCGCTGGTGGATTGGGACCAAAATGCGGCCCATCGAGCTGATATATTGGGCTTCCCCCGGGCTTCCCTCGTTCTCGAAGCGCAGGCATACCTCATGGAAGTCCTCCACAATATCGTGACCAAGATCCTCGAAGGTGTCGACAATTCACAACCCCCTCGGATCAACAAGTGGAGAAATCTCATCAGCAACGCTGCGTTTAGAGAGACGGGAGCAGTAGAATTCTGGTCCCCATACACGAATCAAGCCTTCTCAGCGCCACCGCAGTTCGATAGTAAATACCTGGTCTCGCTCGCCGAGACTCGACTGCACGCAACGGAAGACCATCTCTGGCACTTGCAGTGCAATGCCGCATACATGCGGCGGTACCTGAAGATCATGTTTGCAACCGGAGTCTTCAAGAGCTCAGATTTCTACCAGGGTCGGGTGCTTGTCGAACGCATTCACGTCGAGGTGTTTAGTTATCATTGGTGGCGCTGGACCGCAATGGAGTGCAGACATGTCGACGCAGCGCGAGGCAGATTTCGCGACAGCGTATATCCTGGCGCCGCCCTGCCCATTCACTATGACCGAGCTCTCGGTGGCCTAGAGTTCCTCCTTGTCAACCAGATCTGTTTCAAGATCGCTTACCTCCAGGATCTCTTGCCGCTTGTCCCAGGACTTCAAAAACACTGGAGCTTCGAGCCCTACGCGCAACCACACTTGCCCTATATTGGCACCAATCGCCGGAAGACGCCCGTCAACACACAGGAGTCTTTCAACAATGACCGTCTTGACTGGTGCCTGGTCAGGTTGTTGGCAAATCCCTGCGACCCAACCGTCTTCGATCCCGCCACGCTTTTCGCAATGCTGCAGGAGCACATGCAGAATAACCCGTCTGAGAGAAATAGATTGGATGAATTGACCTACCAGGTGCTGTCGGATCTCGCAACTTGCCATGAAATGCTCATGGCTGTCCATTTCCATCGACCGAAGAATACCCCTGGAACGGCCTGCGACTTCGAAACTCTAAAAGAGAGACACAGCTGCTTACTAGCGTTACAAATGAGAAAGAACGATGACGCAGAATATTCCCGTGACCGCCAGAACATCGGCAAGTCACTTTTGAAGACCTTCTCTCCTGCAAATGCACCAGCGGGCCCAAAAACTCCTGCCTGGTTAGCGAAGTCCCAGCAGCTCCGTGCTGATCTGGAGACGTTTTGGGAATCGATAAGAAGAACACTCAGGAAAGAATACAAAGACTGTGATCTCAGTCCGGCAGAGGCTGACGAACTTCTTGAGGTGATTTCTGTGAATCTGACCGATCAATATCGACAAGACAAACAGCGAGAGGACAATGAAGTTCTCGCGGCCATTCATGAACGCAACAGGCCACAACCAGTGACCAAGTTCTTCAACGGGGCCGAAACCTGTTCCACGACTGCGACTATTATCCCACGCCTGGAAAAGACAAAAACGAGGGGGACCCCAAAGCCTCCCTTAGTCGAAGATGAGACGCCAGATGTACAAGCAGAAACTACCGCAGTGGTCAACATTGCCACAATCAAAGTGGCCAAGCAATGGTTGGATGTCTTTCACCTCATGTTCCCCGAGAAGGACGGTGCCGCGAAAGATGTAACGTGGGACAGATTTGTCCACGCCATGGCAGATGCGGGATTCACTGCCAGGAACAACGGGGGGTCACACGTGTCGTTCAAGCAGCGTGATGGGGAGGGCAGGATTGTCTTTCATAGACCTCACCCTGTACCCAAGATTGACCCCGTCATGTTGCGGGTCATGGCCCAGAGAATGGCGAAGCGGTTTGGATGGAGGCGAGAGCTGTTTGTTTTGCGCGATGACGCCACCCAAGCTTAGGCGTGGACTTGTAACGCCCGGTGTTGTAAGGAAACAACCAGAAGATCTGCCAAAATAAGATCTTCACTTGTGTGAGGCCTCCACTTTTGGCCGAGTTGTCAAAGCATGTAACACCAGTTGACCAGACACCTCATTTTTGGCGCACGTCCTTCTTGCTACCTTGTTTCAGAGTTATGGCTAGTTTAGGGCAATTGTAAAATCTGCTGAATCAGCTTTTGTCATTGCCGCGCTGTCGTTTCCCGTCGGCACGGTCGAGCTTGCTTCCATCAATTGATGCTATTCATGGCGAGTCGTCCCGTCGAAGAGTGTCCACTGCCCAGTGTTGTAAGGAGTCACGTGATCCAGCCTCACCCGGCCAACCTAAGCGAGATTGGAGGCCCTTTGTAAACAGCACGTGAGACCACATGCAGACAGAAAGCTATGGACGATAGGTAAAATTGATCATCATCAATCCCCTCTCAACATCCAGAAAGCTCCGCATAAGAGTGTGGGGGTTCTTCCAAGACGATATCTTGGCCGACTGGCATCTGGAAATAGGGGATGACGTCAAGAAGGGATCGACTGATGGCTCCAGTCTCCGTTGATCCTCCAGTTGCGGCTGCGGGGGATCATTGATGCTGTGAGACCCCTGTGGACAATACGATCAGCCAAGCCACCATCCATACCATCCATTACCTGGAGTCAACATTGAAGTCGATCTCATATTTGGGCACCGGTGTGTGCTGCGAGGATCCTGCAGGTCGCTCGTACCAAGATTGTAGGGAGCCTGTCGACGCGGGCTTGCACCAAATCCTGTTGGCTCAGATTTGGCAACTTTCTTGAAGCCCGAGCCACTTCTACACATGCCATTGTATTTCCCAGTTGTCTGACGGATTCGAACGGCTTCCCGTTCTGTTCCCATGTCGGCAGGCGGGTGGATCAAATGACAATTGACAGCTTATTTTTGGTGGAGATGTGACATCAACAAGCAGATCTCCGATTCCACCTCAACAGGTCGAGCCAGGGAGCCCGGCGCCAAAGCCGAATCAACAAACGCCTCCGCCAGGAACCGATGTCTGGCTTCGGGAAGGGCGGGCGCTTCCCAGTCCAAATTCTTGAGGAGTCGTGTCCAACGTGCCGCCATAACCGACCCCCATGGCTCCAGCTACCGAATAAATAATTGTCTGCTCCTAGGAAGGAATTATCTTCTCCAATCCATATAACCGAAAAATCCAAGTCCAAGACGCGTAGCGAAATCGAGCCACTACGCGGGTTGATTGGCGTTTATCCGTGTTTCTCATCCAGACAAAGTGTTCAACCCTATTTAATGTCCATCGGCAGAGCGCACGCGACCCCTTCCATTGGCTCAAATACTCCCATCCGCCCTGATTGATGGACCATTCAAAAGAGGGCGACGATACCACTCATCATGGCGAAACGCCATCTGTTTTGCTGCCTGAAACCAGGTTCGATCAGAGCCACCGGACCCTCGCCAATCGGGAGAACAAGGACGCCTCACTAAGGTCGTGGTGGAAAGACAAACTGGGTGCAGCCGCTGATTCTCTTATGGGCCGTCATAAAGAAGGAGCAGATGGCGACTTGAATACTTGTATATCGCCGGAATGGTTTGGGGCAACGGATGATCTGAACCGCGTCAAGGCTCGTCGGGGGACTGGCGTGGAAGACGGTTTTGGAGGCGTTGATCACCACACACAGGCCAAAATGCTTCTGGACCATTTCAATCCGAAACATCATACGAGGCGGCGGCATCCGAAACAAGCCCAGTCCGGCGCATCCACGGGTCCTTCAACCCCAGACCTTGGCGAGCATCGCATGGGAACCCCGGTCGACGGGAGCATCCTCTCCCAATTGCTCCGTTCTTATGCGGACAATCCGGCTTCAGAGAGCGGATTTTCTCTCACGCCAGGGACCAGGACCCCAGAAAATGATGCGACAGAGTCAGAAACAGACACGACGCGTGCGCCGAGATCCAGGCGAGGGAACAAGCGCAATGTCAAATGGTACAACAGCGAACAACACCTCGCCGAACGAGCGTCAACGCCGCCGCCGTGGGAGCACAGAAAAAAAAGACCAAAGAGTGACAGACAGGCCCGGCTGACGAAGCACATTGCCACGGTGCTTGCTCGGCAGCAGTACATGATGCAGCTCTGCCGCACGCTGATGATGTACGGCGCCCCGACTCACCGGCTGGAGGAATACATGGCCATGACGGCCAATGTCTTGGAGATCAAGGCGCAATTTCTGTACATCCCAGGCTGCATGTTCATCTCATTTGACGACGCGCTTACGAGGACTGCCGATGTCAAAATCATCCGCGTGGTGCAAGGCCTGGATTTGTCCCGACTGGCTGCCACACACAACGTGTATAAGAATGTAGTCCATGACGTGATCTCTCTGGAACAAGCCACCGAGGAGCTGGACGACATCATGACGTCCACTGCCCGCTACAATAAATGGCTCGTCATCCTCTTCATGGCGCTGGCCAGCGTCTCCGTCGGACCGTATGCGTTTTCCGCCCGCCCAATCGACTTGCCCGTCATCTTCGTGCTCGGCCTGCTCGTCGGCTTCATGCAGCAGGTTGTCGCGCCGGCGTCGTCGACGTATGCCAACGTTTTGGAAGTGTCGGCCGCCATATTGACGTCCTTTTTGGCACGGGCGTTCGGGAGCATCAAACACAACGGTACGTACCTCTTTTGCTTCCCGGCCATTGCGCAGTCTGCCATTGCCATGATCCTCCCCGGGTTTGCAGTTCTGAGCAGCAGCCTGGAGCTGCAATCCCACCAGATGAATGCCGGCTCCATCCGGCTCGTGTATACAATCATCTACTCTCTCTTCCTGGGCTACGGCGTGACCGTGGGAACGACAATCTACGGCTTGATGGATCCCAACGCGACCACGCAGACGCAGTGCACGGCAGATAGTCTTGAAGCGGCGTACGGGAGCCAATATGTCCAGCACTTTCCGTTTGTTGCGCTCTTCTGCTTATTTGCCGCCCTGACAAACCAGTCCCGGCTGAAGCAGCTGCCCGTCACGGTTGGGATGGGCGTCTGCGGCTACGTGACGAATTACTTTAGCACCACCAAGCTCGGTCCGAACCAGGTCGCCAACACGGTCGGGGCCTTTACCATTGGGCTCATGGCCCATTTGTACAGCCGCATCTGGCACGGGCATGCTGCGGCCACGATGATTCCAGGTATTTTTACCCTCGTGCCGTCGGGCCTCGCGTCTTCGGGCTCCATCATCTCGGGGCTCGACTTTTCAGAGTCCATTACGCATAATGTCACTGTCCCCGGCACGACGGGGGCGGCCAACTCAAACTCGCTGACTGCTCTGGGCTACGGCATGATACAGACGGCTATTGGGATCTCGGTTGGCCTGTTCATGTCGGCGCTCATTGTGTATCCGCATGGCAAAAGGAGGAGTGCAATTTTTAGTCTCTGAGTCTCTGTGGCTGCCTAGTTATTGTTATCCACGACACAACATTGAACCATTGACCAGCTCTAACTGGAAGCCACCGCCGACAGCAAAAGGCCGAAGTGTGTACCCGAGTCAAGTGTGTTCATGCCGCTGCCGGGAGCGTCTTGGCAGCATCAGCCACCTTGAAATAGAAGGTTGGCGTCAACTGGTACCAACCGGACCGTTTCATCATGGTTGCCACGAGTCATCCTCCAAAGGGCCTAAACGAGCATTTGAACACACTTGTCAGTCCATTTACCGGCTGCGCGCTTGAATAACCATGCTTGGTAATAAGACAGCTTAGAGCGTGCTATGATTTTCTGGCGTCGTTTAGTGGCATTCCCTCTTTTTGGACCTCGGGATGCTAGACTGGACAAGCGATTCAATGTTGTGTCTTAAATGCTTCCTTCTGTAAAAACATTGAAACTATTTGATGGAACTTGATTGGTTGTAGCACAGTCATACCCAGGCGAAACCCTATATATGTCCGGTAGTCTCTGCGTAGCCAGCCTATCCATCACCAGCAGCCCACGTTGCTTGACAGGTCTGGTGCTTCTAGTCATGGTGAAGATTGCATATTCGTACAGACCGGATGACGCGTGTCACGTCGGTTTCACAGGCATCTGCATTATTCCTGACGAACCGATACAAGGTGTTGCCACCTATGTACACCACCCATCATGACAAGTAACCTGTACATAGCCAGCTGAGGCTGATGTCGCCTATTGGTACAGGGCCACTGACTGATACGGTCCATGACGGCGGATGATGCATGAACAGCAACGAGACTCGGCAGCCCCAGGTTTCAGCTCCGAGCAATACTAGCCGCTCGATACCCGAGCGCCAAGCCAATGGATGCTTGTACCGAAACGGAGATGTCGACTGCATTCAATAGCCGCACGTACGAGTGCGTCGCCAGATCACGCTCGGACTTGCAGGCGCCCTGCTTGGCAAAGTAGCACGTCCACTTGTTGCCAACGGCTACATGTAAAGAGATAGAATACTGACTCCTTAAAGCGATGCGCAACAGGGATCGCTGGCCAGGGGGTGGTGGACCTCGCATCACATTGTCTCTTGACACAAATGCCGTTTTATAAATGGCCTGCTTCTAATACTGCCTTGCCGCCGAGATCCCTGCATGATCTGTACAAGTTTTAAGCTTGTTTACAAGATTGACATGCACGGTGTGCACCTCACTCGTTCCGAGGTATCTAGCTGCGTGACTATCTTGAGACGGCGGGCGATGAGCAATGGTTCATTGATGGTTTCAAGTGAGGCGCGAGTGATATATAAGTCCGGTCAGCGCAGCTCCGTGACCAGAATGTTCGTGCCGTTGTGTAAAACAGCAAACTCTTATACTATTTGTATTCTGAATTCTCTCCATCGCCCAAATGGTTTCCAGTGTGTTTGCGGTCGCCCTTGCGGCGTCGGCAGTTCAAATGGCTATTGCACGACCGGCAGATGCTTCTATCAATGTCGTCGGCGGGTCAAAAGACGACGGGAAACAGGTTCCTTCTATTGTTGCTCTGCAGAGAGAGGTACCGCAGAAGAGGCAGGGGGTACCGCAGGAGGGGCCACGATTCTTTTGCGGCGGCTCACTTGTGCGCAACAATTTTGTCGTCACGGCGGCTCATTGTGTCAGTGAACTTAAGACGGCTAAAGGTTTAAGCGTTCGCGCCGGATCGCTAGTAAGTTATTTTTCCACGACTACATGTCTAGTTGTTCCGAAATGAACTTGTTGACATGGTGGCTCTGGTCCCTGCGTCTCTTACTCGGGCGTGATATCTCTGACGCACGCTCTATAGTCTCCATCAAAAGGTGGCACCGAGGTTCAAGTATCTAGGATCTTCGTTCACCCCAATTTTGATCTCCAGAAAATCGACAATGATGTTGCTATCTTGCAGCTAGAAAAACCAGTAGACATTGAATTGGCCCGCTTGCCGGCGAATGGCTCTGACCCTGCACCGGGATCTCAGGCAAGCGTACATGGCTGGTACGTGTTGTAGCAAATCATTTGTCCGCCCCTGTCGAAAAAGGATTCTGACCATGATTCTAGGGGAGCAACGACAGAAGGTGGACAACCTTCTGATACATTGCTAACAGCTGCGTTCCCGGTAATAAGCCGTGCTAATTGCCGGGAATTACTTGGAAAGGGGTTAGTGACTGAGAATATGTTTTGCGCCGGTCTACCAGAAGGTGGCAAAGATGCTTGCCAGGGAGACAGTGGTGGTCCAATAATTGATTCACAAGGAATTTTGATTGGCGTCGTGTCATTTGGCAACGGTTGTGCCAGACCCAACAATCCTGGCGTCTACACCAGACTGGGTGCATATATTCTGGACTTTATTGAGCCAATCATAGGTCCTTCTGGATCAAACGGTACTTCTGGTTCGAATGGCGGTTCCGGTTCAAATGGAGGCGGCTCTGGTTCAAATGGCGGCGGCTCCGGTTCAAATGACGGTTCTGGGTCGAATGACGGCTCTGGTTCGAATGGCGGCTCTGGTTCAAACGACGGTACTGGTTCAAATGGCGGCTCTGGGTCGAATGACGGTTCTGGTTCAAATCTGTTCAAATGGCGGCGGTTCCGGTTCAAATGGAGGCGGCTCTGGTTCAAATGGCGGCGGCTCCGGTTCAAATGACGGTTCTGGGTCGAATGACGGCTCTGGTTCGAATGGCGGCTCTGGTTCAAACGACGGTACTGGTTCAAATGGCGGCTCTGGGTCGAATGACGGTTCTGGTTCAAATGGTGGCTCTGGTTCGAATGGTGGTTCTGGATCAAATGGTGGCTCTGGTTCGAATGGTGGTTCTGGATCAAATGGCGGTTCAGGATCAAACGGCGGTTCTGGATTAGATGGATTGGATGCTATTATTGTTCCGTTTATTCCAAACGGTGGTTCTGGGTCAAATGGTGATTCCGGATTCAATGGTGATTCTGGATTGAATGGTCCTTCTGGATCGAATGGTGGTTCTGGGTCGAATGGTGCTGGATCGAATGATGGTTCTGGATCAAATGATCCTTTTGGGTTCAATAGTGGTTCTGGTTCGAAGGGCAATTCTTTCTAGTCTTCTCACTCTCATATCAATACGGCCTATACATACTTACAGGTCATAGAGCATTCCCTGATACTGTGTCTAGTAAATCCAAATAACCGCCTACTATATTAGACGTATTGCCATCTGGACTAACTGTGACAAAAGCTTGCTGTACAAGGTCTACAACTATGTCTACGTTTAATGTAGTGACTTGATTAAATATGAGAGCAATAAAATGGCTACTCTGAAGAACACAAATACAACTGGCAAACGCTAGAATATCCTATTTTACACATTCGCAGCAGGCTTGCTCCAAGACCCCTCGCCTTGGCAAGAGGCAAATCTGTCATGTACTAAAAGAAAAGAGGCGAACTTAATGTATTGTATATTTCTTCTCTTATGACTTCTATTTCTCCTCTATAAAATGTAACATTTAGCATGCTATTCTATTAATTTTTGGGTATTTTGCTCTGTAGTCAAATGAAATTACACGCATGATATAAGTATCGTGCAAGCATAAAATCTGAAACAGTATTGGGCTGTACCAGGCCAAGGACAGTAAGAGACTAGAAAAGTAGACTGTCTACGCATCGTGACGGCACGCTATTCTATCCGCATAACATCTTCATCCGTCCAAACTCACACACTTGGAATGTAACAAGCTGCACTGGGTTAATAGCCTAGAATAATAATTAAGTTCAGGAACCACTACAAACAGAAAACACCAGTCACAAATACTGGGATCAGTCCAAGTAAGTATATTGATAGCTGAATAAGCAACTACTATAATCCGAAGCAAATGTAAATTTAGACAAGGCGACCATCTTGACACAACTAATCTCGGAAATGGAGTGCAAGCCGGGCTAGCTATTGGACTTGGCTGGCTTGTTACGCAGAAATCTAATCTCTGCGAGGAGACTTTTGAACACTAAAAAAGAATTTTGTAGAATACAGTTGACTGTTCATGAACCAGCAGACTAGGCCGCCGGGTCGTTGAGTCAAGCTGTTAGGCGATAGCTTAGGGGGCCTTGCCAGAGTTCTTAAGGCTTTTTGGATGCTGAAGCAAATAGTGCGAGCCACACGCATCCAGAAGCTTTGGCGCCTTGCATTGAAAGATGTCGGTGGCTTATTGGCGGTCTTCTTGGCTTTATCTTGGCCAGGAGGCAGACTGTTGGAGGGGCTCCGCCCGGGAGTCGTCGAGGTATTTTCATCTTCAGAGTAGGTAGCGATCGCTGCTTTTTTGCAATCTGTATGGATCTTGTTTTTGTTGGAAGCGCAGGTCTTCGCCGCATTCGTTAACCTGGGAGAAGCATTTTACATGATTTACCTTGCGATTGTCCTTGTCCCGGAACTGCTCGGTAATGCATTCTGTATCCTGGATAAGGGTGATACGGCTACATATGCCACCCCAGTCACTGTTGTCGTTGTATATATGAGAATTCTTGAGTACACCTCAGATCAGTTAACGGCAGAGCTTATATTCTTTAATATAATGTCAATATGTTCTGATCAAAATCGTCGTCTACGCTAGGGAGGCGTTGTTCTAGTCTCCGACTAACAAATGGCATGGCCACGGTCAACGCGGCTAGAGAGAGGCCAATAGGTCCGGTCTTCATGGTGAATGTCTTCGAAATTTATAGAACAAAAATGTTGAGACTGTATATAGCAGTGGTCGTTAACTGTGAAAGAGTACCAGATGCTAATTGTAGTAGTACGTGATAATGATTTAAAGAGACTAGGTGAAGGCGTGTTACACGGAAATGGCTGGTACATAAGGGCTACGGTCACGGGACTTAAGGTAAAGGGCTTTTACTAATATTTTATATAAATAAATATTTTTAGACCCTTAAAATTTTAAGGAAAACTAAGAACCTTTAATACTAAAAACTATTATTAGTTCAATTAAGCTAAATTGCTCTAAGCCCTCTATTAAGCCCTTATTACAAGGCGATAGTATTCTTTTATAGCTTTCCTTAGTGCAAATATTTCCATATCTCCCTATGTATTTCTTTACTAATAGTTAGTAAGCATTATACGTAGTTCTATATGCCGTTTCACTTAAAAAGGAGCTTTAAGTCATGTTCTTTCGTAGAGCTTATACGCAACAAGGGATTAAATAATCGGTATTAATTAACTTTAGTCTTCCTAATGCAAGCATTATTGTACCACAAAATCCTCACCCACGGCGCTACTATGCGACAGCGCGCAAAAAGGGCTATATCGATAGCTAACAGTTATGTACGAGGCCCTACAATTCGTTCAACTTGGATAATGCGCATAGCCTTGGGTGGAGCCTGCATAATAATCTGACCTGAGCAGCACCTCCTACTATAGTTGTTACTATAATTAATTTACATATTGCGAGGAAGTTAGCAAGTTGGATTTTACACGAGCAAGAGACAACCCTATTTATGCAATAGTCTAATCAGCCTGAGACAAGTAATGACATAGTACCGAGGTGCCCAAAGCAATGTTTGCGAATAGCTTACTGCGGTTTCTCGCAAGAAGGAAGCATTACTTACACTATATACTTAGCTTGATAATTCCACTCCCTTGTGTGATATTAGCTAGTTAGTAGCTTTATACTTGACGTAATAGAACAAGGGCTCGGAAAGAGGGCTTAGAGCAATTTAGCTTAATTCGACTAATAACAGTCTTTAGTATTAAAGGTCCTTAATTTTCCTTAAGGCCTTAAGGGACTAAAAACGTCTATTTATATAAGAAGTCAGTAAGGACCTTCTGCCCTGGGTCCTGTGACTGTAGCCCTTGTGTAACCTGCGATTTCCGTGTAACACCTAACTTGTCAAGCCAATATCCCATTGCCTCAGAAGAATCTCGGTTAGGCGGGTTAGAATTTGACCCGTGAAACTATCTGCCAGGATCTAGTTCATATCTGATGTTGGAAATAGTATTGGCATAGTGCAATGTACTCTCGCCTAACGTTCCGATTCATAAGTGAACGTTGACGCATGCTACGACTCAGAAGACTTATCGCGACAAGATATCACCAATGTAATCTCGTACCTGCCTTGTTCTCTATCAAAGCCCCTATTGACTACATATTGTCTTTCCATCAGGTGAAACCGAGAATTGGACTACATTGCGACTCCGGGTCAAATGGCCGTGGAATGGTTCGCCACTCTTGTAACACGCGGGTTGGCCCGCGCCCTTGTCAAGGCGACCGTTGTTGCACTTCGGGACTTTTTCGTCGCTCATCGATCCAAGTGGATATGGTGTATCGATTCCCGACCTGGCCGAACCCTCGGTAGGGTGTGTGCAGTTGGCATCCCAAAAGCTAAAAGTTTTATGGCCGGGATGCCCTCGCGGGCGTGCAACATGAACCCGACCAAATTGATCAAGCCGCCAAACTCTCGGTCTAGCGTTCCACTCAATGACGGCTCAAACAAGACGAAGGAAAATCCATCCTTGTATTTTGGCGTCAGCTTCTTCAGTTCTATTCTACATCTGTACTGAGAGCCGCGAACATGCCCTCCAACGTTGTCTGCGGCTGCTCTACAAGGTCTATAGTGTTATGAATGTTATGAATTGTTCGTACGCGTCTATACTTTTCTTTTCAAATCTGTCCCAGCCTTGGCAATTCTCGCGGCCAGTGCCATGGTCGCGCCAAGAAAAATCGACGACGCCCCGAACATTTGTGCACCCATATAATCTCCCCCCTGTTTTTGAAGGATTGCACCACATATGGCCGGCCCCGTCAAGTTGGCGAAGCTGACAAAACCGAGAATCATGCCCACTCTGGTACCGGTTCGACTCGGGTCTGGAGTCATGGTCGTGGCAACAGCTGGGAAGAGGGCCTGCAACGCCGCCGCAAGCAGGCCATATATGACTGCGAATACGTAGAGTCCGGCCGCTGAGCTGACGGCAGCCCAGCAGTAGACGAGCAAGCTAGCAGCAAAGCTGATTGGGATCAACATGTTCAACATTCCAACCCATTTATCAGCAACAATGGTCGGGGCAATACGTCCAATGATGCCGACGCCATTGAGAACCATGAGTAAATAGATGGGCTCGCTGATGCCGATCTTGTCGCGGGCAAAGGTCCCCAGGTAAAAAAAGGCCAAATACAGCCCCCAGAAATTGAAAAACATGCTCAATGAGAAGAATATAAAGGGAACATCGGTAAACGCCGACTTGTCTGTCCAGTCGCCCGACTTTCTGGGCGGCAGACGGGGCTTGAATAAGAATATGCAGGGGAGATAGGTCGCCAGCATGATGAAGCCCATGATGCGCAGGGTCCAGGGGAAGCCGAAATCATCGTGGAAGATGAGCCAGTGAATCAAGACGGGATACACCAGACCCCCAACTGCCGCTCCGGCCGCCGCAAGGCCAACTGCAAAAGCACGATATTTTTGAAAGTACTGCGAAAGAATCGACAGCGCGGGACAAAACGTACACCCGTTGCCGATGCCGAGGCAGACGGCCTGCGCAAGAAAGATCTGCCAGTACGTCGTGCACAGCGAAGTCATGAACAACCCCAACAGCTGCAGAAACACGCCGATCGTAAAGGTGACGCGGAAATGGCCAGCGTCCGTCACTCGGCCTGCGGCCACGCCAATGGCAAACAAGAAGAAGACCTGGACGCTCCCGACCCAGGCGATGGAGGATTCCGTCTCCCCCAGGGTGCGAGAGTAGTATTCCTGGAAGACGCCATATCCATTGGCCACACCCCACGTATTGAAGAAGACAATGTGCATCAAGACGACATGAAGCCAAGCAGTGGCGCCTCCATCTGGCGGTGCGGAGGGCTTGGCAGGCGATTCCTGATCACTCAAGCCAGCCTTGTCTGTCTCTATATCGCTCTGTATGCGCACATCGGTCGCGGGGTAGGTTTCTTTTGGTGGCTGCATCTCGTGACGTAGCACAGGGCTCTGGTTGGTACCGGCAGCGGTTTGTGACGCTCTTGTTTGTTTGTGAGTGGTTGTGTCGCCAATACGCAAATGTGATGTGGTGATGCAGTCGTGTTACACGGCCACACGGCGTGGGAGGGGGTGAAGGGTGCAGAGGCTTGGCTTTTTAAACCACAGTCGACGACGATCAACATGGTCCGGAATTCTCCATCGCGGGCGAACAAAAACCGACATTATTCATCTCCTATGCCCGCGTTGCCTGGCAATTCTGCGCCTGGGCTCCTCGGCGCGAGCGATGAGAGTCGTTTCCCGCTATTGCCGCTCTTGCCGCCGGCGCTAGGCCCAATTCGGCCGTCGTCTGATGCCCGCATCGCCATTCTCACCCGACGTCTTCCAAGGTCCGGCTTGGTGCATCCTTGTTCCCTCGGCTTCAGCCTTGTCGACCACGCCTCTCTGATGCACCTCACATAACCCGTTGTTCCCGTCTCATATCATTGGGCCACTGTGCCACTTGTCTCTCCCCATTTGGAGGCTCTGGCGGGCAATCATACTGGCCAAAGGCTTCCTGGCTCTCATGACTCCGTCGACCACGGGGCGGAAGCGCTCCCGGCTTGCATGCCAGACATGCCGAGACCTCAAGCGCAGGTGTGATGGCGCCCGGCCGTGTGGCACGTGCGTGCGGTTCGAGTATGAGTGTATATACCACGAGGGCAAGACAAGAAAGGGCCGCCGGCCGCAGAGTCTGGAGCACACGGCGCCGGCCATCAAACCTCCAACGCCGGCGGCGGTGCGTCTGATGAGCGCGCAAGCGTCTCCCGAAGAGGCGGCGCAATCGACCTCGGGGGTCCCGCCGCACAATCAGGCTCGTTCGCTGGAAGCCAACTCTGGATCTGCCTTTGTCCGAAAGCTGGCGTTGCGGCTGGACCCCAAGAAGAACCCACGGATGCACACGTTTGCCTGGAACGCATTTCTCGGATCCCGCCAGGCAAAACGCATACCCGTCTACCACGCCATTACTGAGTTGCTGTCCCTGCAGAGGATGCAGGAACTTGCAACCGTCTATTTCCAGCAGGTGGATCCGATATACGGATTCATCGACCGCCACGAAGTGACACGGCATATCCAACTGAGATGGACGGCACAGATGGTTCAGCAAGCTTCAGACGCAGTGTTGTGCGGGATTGCCGCCCTCGGCTGTCTCTTCTCTCGAGTCCACTCAGACCAGGCTGAGCTCGACCTCGTCGAGTCGGCAAGGATACTCCTGGAGCAATCCATGTCCACGCCGGCAACGGTAACGAGCATCACGGCCTGGCTGCTTCGTGTCGTGTACCTCAGAGTCGCCGGAACACACTACGAAGCCTGGATGGCAAGCAGCATGGTGATGCACATGATTGAGGCAGCCGGCCTGACGGTCGAATCCTCGAGCGAGTCTGCTCTTCCCTCGACGCGGCAAGAGGTTGACTCTGAAACCGCACGAAGAATCGTCCTGGTCGCGCAGCACCTCAACATTTGGATGTCATTCGACATGGGCCTCACGCGCGTCTCCTTGTCCAATATCGCCATCACGATGCTGCCCACGCCACGGCCAGGCGATTACACGTACGAAATAAGCGAGCTGCTGCCATTCTCGATAGAATTGGATCCGGAGAGAAAGCCGACGGCGGCGGAACTCGAGACGGCACTGCACACGGTGCTCAGCCGCGCGCACTCGATCCCCCCCACGGTTCTTGCTCAATGCAACCTGGCGCTCTGTCTCTGCCGCCGACTACGATCGCTGGAAGTCTCGCTTACCGAGTCCATTCTTCAAAAGATATTAGTGCTGACGACGAATGGTATCCAAGCCGCGCAGGCTATCCTGGCTGCTCGCGCGCCCTGGCATCACATGGCCTACGTCCCGTTTCAGATTGTCTGTGTCCTGCTGGCCATAGATACCGTTTCGTCCATCTCCCAGCTCAGAGATGCCATGCAGTGTCTGAAAGACATCTCGGCCGTGTACAACACCAAAGCTACGGAAGATGCGTTAAAGACGGCTCGCTCACTCGTGCTGCTGCACCAGAGGGGTAAAGAGATGTTCGCCTCCGCCCTAAGCGACATCTTGAAGCTGTGTCCGGCAAACCCGGTAGACGTGGTTTCGGAAACGTCTCCGACGCTGTCGGATGGAACAGAGTGGATGGATGGGTTCCCGATGGACTTTTCCAACCTCCAGTACTTTGATATTGAGCAGTTCCTCAACCCCGGCTTCTTTTGGAACGCTGGCAGCAACGGCATGATGTAAATAACGATGCATTTGGTCGTGCTTTGTCTACAGCTCATCATGGGGGATACCAAACAAGTTTGTTAGCATGTTGAATGCAAGCGGCACGGGCGTCTTAATCCATTGACAACATGCGTCCATCACCAAGGATTCTGTGCCGCACCAGACCCCTAGACTACAGCCTCGCCAGGTCCCGAGGGCGCCACAGCTTCAAAAGCGGCCCGTCCTTTCCATATACCGGATCCTCCTCGGGCATCTCGACAGCCCGAATCGTGGATCGAAAGTGCGTCGCTGGGGTTTTGCCGTGCTCGTTTACCCACCTCGGATGGCGCTGTCGAACTTGTCAGCACCATGAGCAACTCGCGACAACGTCCGCCACGCAGTGGAACGTACGCGCGGATAGACGCCAATGTAGAAGTAATCAGGCGTGCTCTCGATGCTGGAGTGTGCGGTGCCGGCGGGAAGCACAATGACGTCTCCCCTTTGCACCTGGACATGCACGCCCGTGCCGTCGTTTATCTTGCCGAGAAGCATTGTAGAGCGGCCGCTGACGATTCCTGCCAAGATTAGACGACCAACGTCTTCCGCTGCAAGAGTCGAGACGACCGTACCATAACACTCGTGCGTGTTTGGATGGAAATGGCGGATGCCAATGTGTCCCCAGGCGCCCTGGCCGGCAGGTATTAGCGGTGCTGGCATGGCATAAACCACGAGTCCCCCTTCTCAGTCGCATACTCGCTTTTCCCAAGTGTTGGCGGTCAGAAACTTGGTGGCCATGTCTTCTGTCGCCTCCAGAGGCAGGACCCCGCGATAGTGCAGCACCGGCAACGGGTTGTTTGGTGCGTCGGAATTGGGGGATAAATAGTAGCATTGAACGGATTGCGCCATTGTGAATAAATAATTCAATGAATGTCGTGTCACTGATGAGTCCGGGCGTTCAACGCATAAGATTACTGCGCTTCCTTTTCATCAGCTGCGATGTCCAACTCGTGTGTGGAGGGCGAGAGTACGAGTACGGTCTGCGCGGCCCGATCACGGGTCGGGGCCGGGATGAAAGCCGAGTGGCGCCGCATAACGGAAACATCAATTGATTCGTCGGAGTGCACCACGGAGCGGAATGCAGAGGGCAGGCTGGCATTCTAGTCACAGCTTGAGCATCTTTGTCGAGTTCCATCCGCTGTACAACAGCCGCGCCATCGGGGACTTGACCAGATGCTCAACGTCGTGCACGTCTCACAGCCGCCCACGGCTCTCATCCTTGTTCTATTGACATGTAGTTATATAAAACCTCTGCACGCAAGACCCCTAAACTGGGACCGTGATACAAAAGTGGTCCGCAGCAGCAGCTACCTCCTCGTCTCTAGCGAGACCATCGTGCTCTCCCAGGCTCTTTGCCTCGGCAGACTTGATGTTCTCGATGCTGTCAACAGGACTCTCGCCGTTTGATGACATTTCCCACGGCGAGAGGTTTTCCGCCTTGCCTATGTAAAAGGCCAAATCCGACGTGCTGCGCGGCAGAGTCGTCATGGCTTCCATTGACCGCTGTGCTTGCAGCCCCATTTGATCCGCGCCAGGTCTCTCGATCCAAGAGAAGCCATTTTTCCAGTACGCAAAGCGCTCCCTGTCGTACCTCCATTCGTAATCTTCCCATCGGTCCTCGGCAAGGCACTGCATGTAATGGAGCGAGCTTCCTGGCCACAGAGCCGTCACCTTGCCGTCGTCTGCCCGCTTAACTGCGTCTTGTCAGACTTGCGCCAAGGCCAAATAATCGAGCATGCCAACTCACACCAGCTGCGGCATGTGCCCGTCCACACCATTCCTTTCATGAAACTCTTGGTGTGCTTGTCAAAATCTTCTTGCGCACCTGGGTGTACGTCAAAGGCGAGCGCGCCATGTCTAATCATTCGTTGGAGAAGACGAATAAAGTAGTCACTTGTTGCTTCCAACGGCCCTACATAGAGAATAAGTGTGAGGTGCTTCGCTCCAAGGGGGGAGAGTGTGAAATCTTACCCATGAGGCTGCCATTGGAAATGGGTGTATTCGGGCCCAAGTAGACGAGATAGTTTGGGAAGCCAGAGACACCGGTTCCAAAGTACGAGATTGGATCCTTCCCCCATATATCCTGTAAGTTGAGTCCTTTCCGGCCGATGATGGGGAACCTCGGTCGGAAACTTGTATTGAACCCTGTTGCCGCGACTATGACATCGGCCGGATAGTCCACTCCTCCCGCAACGATGCCGGTTGGTGTCACCCGTTGAATTGGGTCAAAAACAGGCTCAACATTGGGTTCCTGGATGGAAATAAGGTACTGCTCCCCCGGGTTGATACGGCGGCATCCAGCCTCAAAGGACGGGATAAGTCGCCTTTGCAGCTCCTCATCTTTTATAATACATCTCATGCGCGCTTCAAATCGATTCCGCATATCCTGTTGCTCTGGGTTTAGCTTGAAAAATGCACCAAACATGCTATTAAACCGCGATTCGATGTCTTTCCGCAAGTGGATGTAATGTCCTTCATCCTCCCTGAACAATTCCCTCTCCTCGTCTTGGTAGGTGTAATTGCTGTTGCCGGCATTGGGTACAACAACCGGCGGGCAGATCCAAGACGGCGTGCGGATATACACGTTGATATGCTTGCACTTGGCCTGGAGCTGAGGAAGCACTTGGATGGAGCTTGCGCCAGATCCAATGATGGCAACGGTCTTGCCCTCAAGATGGACGGACGAGTCCCACGCGGCAGTGTGTACAGTTGGCCCGGTAAATGTATCCAGACCCTCTATGTTTGGCATTTGTGGGTTGTTCAAGATGCCCCCTGCGTTGACGAGAATTTCGGACTCTATAGTGTCTCCATGGCTCGTCTGGACAGTCCAGGTGCTTGTGTCGTCAGACCAGGTTGCCGACACCACTTTGCGGTTATACGATATGCTTTCGTCCAGACGGAATCGCCTGGCAACTGCTTTGAGATAGTTTTTAATCTCAAACGAAGATGCATACCTGGCTGGTCAGCGGCATAGATTTCGGGGGCAGAGAGCAAAATTGCAACTAACATCCGGGACCAGTCTGGATTTGGTGCAAAGGAGAATTGGTAGCAGTGGCTTGGGACGTCGCATGCGCAGCCTATGGAGTTTGAGCAAGTCGACAAAATTATACGCAGAACAGAGGCGTAAATACGCTACCTGGGTATCGGTTTTCTTGCCAAGTTCCTCCCAGTTCGGAATTCTTTTCCAGTATCTGAAAATCGACAAATGCTGCTAAATGCATCCGAATTTTACAGGCTAAGAGAGGTTAGCAAGGATACTAGATTCCATCAACAGAGTCGAACTGATCTAATTACCCATCAAAATCCCCGAAACTCTATAGTATTGATGTTTAGAGGCTTGTATCAAGATGTTGGACATGACGACATCGGACTTACCCTGCACCAATAATAGTGCATCTGAGGCGCCGAGCTGACGAGCCTTCAGTGCTGTCCATTTTCTTCAAGTTTGCATGCCGTAGGAGAATAGGATTTTTTAACACGACTATTTGGTCAACATGTTCATCCCAAGATAGATTGCTGCTGAGGCAACTACGAACGTCGGCCTGGTCCATCATCTGAAGGGTGGTGAGAGGAGGCGGACCGTCCGGACCGGATACATTTCCGTGCCGTGTCGACTCTGGTCCAGACTCGTGCCAATCCTGTACCGACTAGTTGGGCCAGCGGCAAGACGGCGCCACAGAGCGGTCTGGTGAATAGTCCATGTGACCACGTAGGTGGCCAGGCCAGCGCCCTACGACTGGCAGAAGGGAGCATGGGGTTCGGGCTCAGCTCAAGAGCAGCTCAGCTGGGCTACTGTTACACCCAGCGCCGCCTCTAGTATTGCCGGTCTTGATCCGGATGCCCCGGCCGTGAGATGTGCCTGGCGATACAGCGATACGCACACTTGTGCCCGACGAGGGGACTGGCATCAGTGAAAGCTGGTGTACGACAGGGTGGCCTCGCTGCGTGCTGCATACGCATACTCGAAATACGGAAACAGGAAATAGTCTCTTCTCCGACAATTCATGCAAGTGGCACGAGAGAAGCGATTGAATGACTATGAATGCTCCATCTATACGATGCATAGCAGCTGGGGATCGAAGCTTGCCTGGTCTTACGAACAAGACCTGGGCTATCAAAGAACACTAGAGTATCAAAACCGACCAAGACACCGCAGCTCTATAGTTTGGCTTGTTCTTCGGCAGTGAGAAGTCTCAAAGGCGGCCCTCCTCTACTTCCATCTCCTATTTTGACTATATCGTCTGCCCCGGAAGGCAGTCTATACCTCCACTTCCATCTTAATTCTTTGCCTGCTTTATTCTCCAAACAATCTACAATATACTTGCCAAGAACAGGAAGAAATTTGAAACCACTAGATGCACGTTAGTAACAAACTAGTCAAGAGTCGTTCAAGCCAAGCGTTGAAAGCACATACTGTCCTGAACCACCTGTAGCAATAAAGAGTCCTTGAACATGAGGATGTTTATCGGCAATGAAATCCCCTTCGGGCGTATCCGAATACCAGCAGAGGCGCAGCCGGGACCAAGGCCGCTCAGCAAATTCCGGAACAAGGTCTCTCAGTCCATCCCTCAGTCCTTGTTGCGCATCCTCCGGCATATAGGAACTACGTGCGTTGTTGCCGTCGCGCCGCGGGCACGAAACGACCCTCGCTGGCGAATGTCCATCGTCAACCCTCTCCTCAGTGGCATATCCCCAACCGTGGCGAGCCACCTTGAGGATATTCGAGCCGGGAGTGGGCGGGAAAACAAACACCCCCTTATTGGAATTGATCATGACGGGCATGTTTCTCAAGCGCGCGGCTTCTCCTTCTGTCAACTGGATAAACCCAACGGGCTGCGCTGACGCCGAGCTGGCGTGTCCCACGGGCAGCAGGTGGTTTGTCCATGCTCCCGTGGCGAGGATGACGAGAGATGCCCGAATCGGAGGGCCTCGCACAACCTTGACCCCGACAACCCTGGACTCCTGATACACCAGAGACGCGGCGGTGCCTCTTGCGCCGGTAACAAATGAGACACCCGCGAGGCTGCAGCGAGCGGCTAGCTGCGCAATACTCGAAGCTGCGTCTGCCCATCCCCCTTTTGGGTTGTAATAGGCGCTCATTCCTTCCAGCTTGCCGGGTATGCCCGGGCGTATCGAGCGCATCCGAGTGGCATCAGCATACTCCTCGATGGTTTTGCCCAGCTGCTCATCGACCTGCTTTGACTTGGCCGTGTACTCAAACCCCCCCTTCTCATTGAGCATGAGAAATCCGGCTTGGTGGTAGTGGTCGGGGTACTCGGTGGCCCAGAGTTGGACGGCCTCCCTGGCCAACTTGCTGTAGAAAGCGTCTCCGTAGTCGAATCTGATGATGCGGGAAATGTCAACGCTGCTCCCATCTACCGCGGGGGGCAGGTAACGATCCAGGACGGTGACGTTGGTGTACCCTCGCGTGGTAAGCTCCAGGGCCGTTGAGAGGCCAAACACACCAGCACCAATAACGACGACGGCATCTGATTTGGAGGGGTGGCTTTCGGACACCATTTTTTTTTAATTTGCTGTCGTGTAGTTTGTCGTCGAATAGCAGACTATCGGCCACGCCACGTAGTATGGTTGCTCATGAGCTCCATGAGTAACTGTACGTCCAAAGTCTTTTTAAGTTGTCGGCTGCCCCCTCGTTCAAGGCCCACCGCCTCGTTGTCTGTACAATGCACGACTTGTGCTCCTGCTTCTGTGGCGTCCGCCTTGTCCAGTAATGTTGCTGGTGTGGGCACGGAGGACTGAAACAAGGGCCATCAAGTATGGGTACGGGTGCGGTCCGGATTCCGGCTCATACGTGTTGAATGTCATCGAGGGCTACCGAGGGTCTGGGCACTGAGAACGGCATCGCGGTGAGTGATGCCGTGGTGTGGAAGGGCAATGTCTGGGTATAATAGAGTTTTCACGACGTATTCTTCAGCTGCAGCTATACCGTCGTGCTCAAGTCGCAGCGCTTTACTATTCATCCAACTTCATAACCAAGCATCGGAATTCCAAGCGCACAATGAGCTGGCTCGGTTTTGGGCAGAGCACAACGAAGTGTGACGAGGAACCGAAAACGGGACAAGCTTTACCGGCAGCATGGTACACGTCCCCTGCCATGTATGAGCTTGAGAGGCGAGCCATCTTTTCCAAGAAGTGGTTGCTCGTTACCCATGTATTGCGATTTCCGGACATTGGCCACTTTGTGCGAATAACAGAGGCTGGCTATACGTTCTTTTTGATTAGAGACCGCCAGGGCCAAATTCGGGCGCATCACAACATTTGCAGGCACCGCGCCTATCCCATTGTCGAGAAGGACTCTGGCAAGGCATCCGTTTTGGCATGCAAATACCATGGTGAGACACTAGATTGGCCATGGAACGCTTGTATTCAGAGTTTCTAACTATTCTGTAAAGGCTGGTCGTATGGTTTTGACGGCCACTTGGCCAAGGCACCTAAATATCAGGAAATTTCTTCGTTCAAGAAGGAAGACAATGGGTTGTACCGCGTGCATGTGCATGTCGATAACCTGGGCTTCGTCTGGGTAAATCTTGACGCAAACGATACACCCTCGGTTCCTTGGGAACAGGACTTTGCTACAGTCGACTTTCAACCACGGTTGTTGGAGTTTGACATGAACAAGTACCATTTCGATCACGAGTGGGAAATGACCGGGGACTACAACTGGAAGGTGCTCGCAGACAACTACAACGAGGTACGTGGCCGCAGTGGTACAGCAAAAGAATGCAAAGAAGATGGATATAAACTCACATGCACAAAAAAGTGTTACCATTGCCCTACGGGGCATCCTGCACTTCCCGCCGTCACAGACTTGGCCAAATACTGGGTTGAGACATCGGGAGCTCACATCCAACACTATGCAGTTGACAGACAAGACGAAGAGTCGAAAAGTTTAGGCAACGTGAGCACATACTTGTACCCCAATGCCTCGATGACGGTAACGTACGTGATCGACTTTGGCGAACAACATGTGAGCAACCTTACTAACGGTAATCGCCTGCCACAGACCGCACTTCTTCTTCATTCAGCGCTGCGTACCCATGTCCGCGACCCAAACGCACATGGAGTACGAGGTGTACAGACACGACGACGCCACGGACGCTGAATTCACCGAGGTCAGCGACTTCTTCAAGACCATTATGCGAGAGGACAAGAATCTCTGCAACGGCGCGCAGAAGAATCTGAATTCCGGCATATTCCTCCACGGGGAGCTGCACCCCCGCGTAGAAAAGGTAGGTTCGCGCCCGCCGCACAATTCTTCACACCGTTCTGACTCGCCGTCGCACAGGGGCCGTTGTTCTTTCAAAAGCTGACCCGCGACCTGGTGACTACACATCACGAAGCGGAGGAGGCGGCCGGGGCGGAAATCCGGCCCGCGGTGCCCAAACACAAGGTCACGACGACGGTGCAAGCGGACATGGACTTGTGCAGCCGGCTAGAGTGTGAATCGAGCCGCAAAGCAAACTGCGAATTGGCATGGTAGTCAGAAAGGGTTATTCACTAGCAGACAGACAGACGGGACATGGAATAGTGTCATCAGAATGAATCAAAGCTTAGCCAATTGTCAATCGCCTTGCCAAAGTCGTTGGCCTGAAGAAACAAGTGTTCCTGCCCGTCCCGGCCGCCGATGCCCTCGAAGAAGCGGTCCTCCACCGACACGCCAATGCCCGGCGTCGCCTCGTCCTCGGCGCCCATGTTGGTCTCGAGGAGGCGCGGCGTAGGGGGCACATCCTCGTTTGGCGCGTAGGCAGGCGTCTCTTTGGAGACGGCCTTGTGGCCGGATATGCCCGCCGAGCCGACGAGGTCGAACTCGGCGGCGGTCGGCGCGTCGCCCGGGCGAGGCTTGCTGCCGACTTTGAGCGTCTTGCCAAAGATGGACTGGTCGGCGCCGGCGTCGGGGCGCCCGGCGCGCTCGTAGATGAGAATGTCCCAGAGGAGCTGGGCGTCGATGGAAAAGGACGTGCGGCCGCCGACGACTTGTCCGTCGAGCGAGTCGGACGGGACGACGCCCACGCTTTCTCGCAGCTTGGCGAGGTTATTCGCCTAGATGTCCATGGTCAGCGACTGGAACTGCGCGAGTCGGTGCTGGTCCATGTGCGTGTGATAATACCATGATGGACACGCAGGGCCATGTGCCCCCCATTCTTCGCAGACAACTCATGCACTTGTCGAATCCCTGCTGCGCCTTGTCTCGCAGCGCTCGGTCTTGGACGAAGCTGTGCTGGAGGTGAATGGTGGCCACGATGGCGATGCAATGGGCCAGCGATGGGTCGGAAATGTGAAACGACTTCTTGTCCAGCAGATTAATAAAGTATACGATCCACCCGGCGTGCCGGTTAATGTATTCAAACGAGTGGTGAATGAAGGATTGAGGCACTGTGTGGCGACAGTTCTTGAGCCGCATCGACAGCAGGAACGGGTGGTTGAGTATGCATGGAATCACGGCATACACAATCTGTACAAAGAGCCAGGGGCCCCAATAGTTGCGGTGCTGCTCGAGCGAATCTTGGTCCTGGTCTGCAAACTTATTAGCAGCAAAGCGGTACTTCAACGGCACGCGGCAGTCAAACTCGAGGTGCAGATGCATGATTTCCGAGTAATCCGAGCGCTGGTTCCATGGCGGGAGCGCGTCCGAGGGAACGCGGCTCGCGGCGTACGCCCTGGCCATTCTCCAAGCCTCGCTCAGCTCGAGGGCATACTTCATGATGCCCGAGTCCATCTGGCTGTGCCCGAGAGCCGCCCCTGATGGCGGACATGACGGCTCGACGCCCGAAAGAGCCGCCGCGTGGATTTGGGAGATTGAAGGCGCGTTGCTGCAGGAGAGGGCACTGCCGGGACCGGTGGTTGGGGGGATGCAGCCTTGCAGATTCTGGAGCATAATGATGCCGTGGACGCAGTCGTTGAACTCTTGCGCGTCTCCAAGCATGTTGTTGGGCTGCACGCATTGAGCGAGTTGACTTGCCATGGCTACGTGCAGTCCTGCCTGGGCAACCTTGCCATCTACGACGCTCGACGAGTTAGCCAAAGCCGCTCATGACGGCGAGAATTGTAGTCATTTGTCGTCACCTGCAAACTCGACCATGCTAAGAATGCACAGTGTCTGGAGGGTGGACAGCTCGGCTTCCGAACTGGCGATGCGGCTCATGACGGCGCTCCGTGCCTCCTTTTCCATGGAATCCAGCTTGTCGCGCTTTTGAGGCGTGAGCGTGCCGGGTGGATATCGAAGGCTCAGTGTCTGCAGTGCGAGGATTAGTTCAAGATCCCGAAACGTCAAGGACTCTAGGAATGTGTCGGGGTTGAACAGCGAGATGGGTTGTCCGTGACACCACGTCATGTAGAGCCGGCCCATGGACAGTAGCTTCTCTTTGTGCACGAGTAAATCGCTGCTAGACAGTCAGTATACGTAATAGCCGGATTCAGGCAAGATTAAACATTGACCGGTTGTGGACATACAAGAGCTCTTCACCGCACTCCTCGCCCACATCCCACCATGAAATGTCTCCAACACACGATGCTCGACTGCTGGTCGGCCGTGGATATGGCGTCACAGACTGGCGACTAGACATGGCCACGGGGCTGCGTGAATTAACTCGTGCCAAACCTCTCGGTATTCGTGGCCAATCCGTCTCTCACCTGAGCCGCTGTATAAGCTGGTCCATTTTCCCCTCGAGACTGTCAATCCGATGCGCCTACTCTCCCCGTCAGCCCGATGCCGTGGCAAACTCGGTACGCAGCAGGGGAAAAGGCCTCACCATTTTTCTGTCATGCCTAGCTTGACTGCCCGATTCCCCCGCCGCGGCGTTGTATACGCAACGCTGGCCAAGGCGCTCGCAATAGGAGCAGATTGGTCGCTCTCCCGGACATCGTGACTTTTTCCTCCTACGATCCATGTGTCAACCAAAAAAAACCGGCCATCTCACAAGGTTCCAGGGTGAGGCGTGAATACCGACAAGGCTCGCAAGCCTGACGCGCTCGCTTCGCATAGCGACCGCCGTCCATTATCAGATGGGCTCTTGGGCGATGGACGTCGACGAAGGGGTGAGGAGAGGGAGCGATGCCGGGGTAATCCACATTTGCCGGCGCAAGATAAGAGGTGCCCGGCCGCGGATTGGGCTGCATCTCACCGAGAAGCCACAGTTTGCCGGTGCGGGGGAAACATGGTTGTGCTGGTCAGCTCATGTCTATTCAAGACGGGTTGTGTCCATGCCAGCCCAACCACGGGTCTTGTGACCAGCCAAGGCTGACACGGCCGGTTGCCAAGTACGGACACGGTGAACGGATTCAACTACATGTGTAGTTTCATGTTGCCAAGTTGTCTTGGGCCTGCTTCTACCAGCCCTTGATGCGTGCTGCGCGTCGCCAAGCCATGGCCCCCAGCCTCACAAGCAGCGAGGCATCTGCAACAAACGGATCATTGTCTACCGACCACCTTTCTGCGGTGCTTCCTGTACGAGTTCATCATGTTCGGCAGTGGGCACGTGCCAGTCATCTACCAGATACTATATACGCTGGGTGGCGTATGCCATCGTGGACAGTTTCAACCCAAACGGATGGCAACACGGACAACCTTTCAATAGCGGATTGATGCCCGATGAAACCATGGACTCTGCTGTGTGCCCACAAGATGCTTGATTGACGGGTTTGCAAACAGCAAGAACCTGGCTGTGGCATGGACAGAGAATCAGTCTCAGAAACTGAACCATAATGGTATGTACTAAGCCTTGAATAGACTATCCATGCTCCCATTGCCGGTGTGTTCCGCTAGGGTAGACGTCCCAAAATAAATAAAACTACTTTGCTGTGCGAGTAGTTTGTCGTTTGTAAGGAATAAGTTGTGCAAGCGGTGACGCCAGAGGCTCCGTGTTTGCGTCCTGACAACGTCCATCATGTGCTGGCTTTATTGTTCCCTTACCAGACACCATTTTTGCTTGCTCAGCACATGCAACCCTCAACCCTGGCGATGGCAGAAGAACAAGAAGGCTGCTACCGTCAGACAGAAACTTGTTAGCATGAAACTTGAAAAGAAGCGCAAGCCATCAGTCTTTCTCCATGTCACCATGTAAGCTGTAGCCCTCGAAACAAGTGCCAACGGTGCGCGCGTTATTCATCCATGTGCTTGTCGAAAAGATGAATTCAAGGGATTAAATAAAATCATTTGTGCCTCCTTCATGGGCTAATGGAAGAAGGTTTTTTTTTTCTACTTAAGCATTAGATTAAGAAACAAAGATGGCCCCTTGTTTTGTTCAAACTCTCCGTCTATTGTCTTTGCTGGACTACAAAATACTCGCGTGAGAAGCGTCACCAACGCATAGGTGTGGGATAGTTGCGAAGAGATCAGCCTTTTGCTCATGTGGTTATCCTAGGAGGTCCAGCAAACGGTGTAATAAAAAGAGGGCGGCAATATCGTCCTGTTGACTTTGCACTGAAATCTTCTCATGTGAGTCGGCATGGGCCAATGAAGAGGAATATGAATGAGCTTGGTAGACGCGTATGTTTGGAGGCTAGCGGTTCATCAAGTTGTAGAGTCTGACCGTTGACCCAAATTCATATTAAGTGGACTGGGATCAATTGACAGACAAAATATCCCGCAGATTTTCTCAAACGTGGGAGGAGCCTGGAAGATACGGTTGTGGTGTGCCTTTCTAAAAACACCAGGCTTTTCTCTCCTTTGCATCTCACTTGCCATACTGGATTACGCAGAGAATGTCCAGGCCAAATTTCCTCTTGGAAGATCTCAGTGCTCTTTTAGTGGAGATTGCCCGATTTCGAGCTGGTCATACTTGGGACCTGGGGTTTACGACCTCCCATGCAATACGTCAGGGTCTTCATTTGAGGTCGATTATTGGTAGCTATATGAAAAGACTCAAATCACACTTGAAAGTGGCAACGACACCATACCAGTTAGATATAGTGTGTATTAATCCTGGTGGCATTTGGTCTACTTTACGTGACAGCTATAAATATATAGGTCCATTGGGTACAGCATCCCTCTCTATTGTATCATGAATGTTGACGTAGATATTCATCTTGCTCAAAGGGCCGATAAATAGCCGATAGAAAGGATAATACATGATTCACGCCAAATTTCGCTATAGGCTCTACTGGGCCCAGGTGTCTATAACACCTGTTCAATGTCACCAAGAAGACTAGTAGTGGTCATCTTATGTGAGTACAGACACAAAACTATCACCATCTATAACTAAATTTCGAGGCAAAAAGTTGTTGGACACGGCATATCCCAGAAAACGAAGCTTCACCTTTACAGAACATGCTCAAGAGTCTTTCCAGTCAATGGCAGCCATACACGTCACGACCCAGAGCTTCGTCAAATCCGCAAGTAATTTCTCAGCGCCGTGACGGTACCGGCGAGTACTCCGTAAAAAGTCCAATGAATGATTCTATAGCACAGGGCAGCAGAATTGAATATCCTGTTTCGCATTCCCACATGGACCGGGCTACCCTGAAGACAGCAAGCTTCAGGTTGTACACGCCGGTGGCGTCCAAATTCAAACCTCACATACCACAACTCAATTTGATGGCTTGAAATATATGGCGTGCAATAATACACCCTCCCCCGGTATCCTGTACACTCCACATGTTGAAGTCATTTGCCCATGCTGCCCTTTACCACATCATGCCTCTCGTGATCCCTGCCATGTCGATTGATAAACAGACATTGGCAGGCTCACAATTCATAAATCTCGGCTGATGAAACAAACATTGAATCCAAGCCGCTCACGAATCCCTGTACACTTGCTACACGGCCGCTCACGACCATCAATGATAGGTGGTTATCCCATCAGCGTTGTATTGTAGCCACCTTGTCAACCCGCCTCATCTGCGACTTGACTCCATACATGTATTGACTTGACACGACAAGCAACCATGGACCAGACCCCACAGTTTTCAAAATGATGCTGCAATCAGAGGCGCATGCTCATGCTGGCAGACGACTTGTGGCCCGGGCTCGCCAAGAAGCGGCGTGGAAACAATGGTCGCCGGTCGAGGGCACAAGATTTGCGCTGCTGCTGCATTGTGACACGGCCGATCCACCGACTCCCATTCGCACATGGTTCCGTTGGATACATCACGTCGCCCAAGCCAACAGCGACGGGGAGAAGCTTGTCTGTTAACTTTATTGCTGTCCCTACCCCCACTCTGTGTGCGCCGGCGTCACAAAACTTGCCAAGAGCCCTTGAACTGCCACTCGACGTGGCTGCCGTGACACCGCGAGGGGGTCGGCGGTTTTGCCGTCGTGATTCGCCGTGGCGACGGGCATGAAAGTTTAAACCCACTGGGTTGCTCGCACGGCAGATGTGTCAGTTTTATTGAATCTGGGCTGTGCAATCCGTGGGGAAGCCGCGTCGACGCATCACTGGCAAAACAGACATGGCGTCAGCAACCGGCATCTGCTTGCTTGATATTGCCAAGACGTTCAAGCCGAGCGACCCCATGTACGAGTCGGTCGCGCGTACTGGCCTGCTTGATACTGGCTTACATGGACGAGCTTGGCAGGCAGGCAGGCGGGCGCGTAGTGGCAGTGCCGTGGTCGATGCTCTATTTGCCTGCTTTTGCACTTGGGAGTCGACCATGCTTGGATACATGAAACGTGTTTACACGGGTGGATACCGGGACTTTTGACTTGCGGAATGCAACCGCGCACAACATGGGAATTTTATGCTTGTGTCTTCCTATCATAGGTCCCCCGGGTCCGCATGCGCTCGAGGCCGTGGCACACACAATAGGCTTGTAGTGGCAATAAACCGTGGATTGCGACACTGCCCGTGTCGTGATTTGACATGGCCGTGTTCTAGATGTAGATCCTGACTCTTTCGCAGACCGGGTGAAGTCGGGGGTCTCTGATGCCACAAGCAAGAGAGCTTCTTTGTTCCGAAACCCTCAGTCTTACTAGGCCACAACCGTCATCAACGCGAGCGACGGCCAGAGCAAAGTCCAAACATGGCTCGACGGCGTTCTTGACGGACCCCATGTGTCGGCCTGCGTGCGAGTCGTCCCTACATGTATCCACATTGGCCCTCGTTTATACCCGACCTTTGGCTCTGTATTATGCCGATTGAGAGCCCAAATTTGCCAATAATGGCTGCGAAAAGTCCGAATCTGACTCCTTCAGGTTAGTCGCTAGCCATATCCGGTTACACTGCCTTTCTCGCCGGCCAGGCTTGTATATGTTGCTTTGTGACGCTACAAGTCGTGCATGCGAGCCTTGCTCCCGGCTGATTCGTAACAAGGCCTCTTTGTCGCAAAGGAATCGGAGTTGACAAGTATTCCTTGCAGATGAGATATTCGGAGGCCAAGATTTCATCGCCGTGAGCCATTTGCTTCCCAAGTACTACGCTTGAATCACGTATGCGCAATGCGCAATACAACCGAATCCGCGCGCTGGCACACCCACAACAGGGCCCCTTGTTCAGCTAAGCAACGAATATGCAAGATGGCATTTTTTTCTCGACTCGCCTTGTCTTTGGCTTGGCTGCGAGTGAATGGTGTGATGGAGCAAACGATGCATCGAGCATTGCTTCCTCCAGAGCTGTCTCTTCAATGTCCCATGGTGCAGTATATATAGCCTCCAACGAGCTTCATCCGCCATGCCATCCAGCCTCTCCAAGCAAGCTGCCCATTCTTTTACCCATTCATCCCCCATCATAGCAGCACACGCCCTACATCTATCATACTCATTCCCTCCTCACCATGAAGAACAGCTCGGCTGCTCTGGGCTCACCCACAGTGAGCGTGATGCCTCTCGACTTTGGCCACGTCGACTCGGCTCACCACGCCCACGTTGCCATTGTCGGCGCGGGCCCCCGAGGAACGAGTTCGCTGGAGCGTCTATGCTCGTCAGCATCGGAGTTCCTTGGACCATCCGGAAAGCTTACCGTGCACGTGGTAGACCCATCTCCTCCGGGCCCGGGCATGGTGTGGCGTAGAGACCAGTCATCGCAGCTCCTGATGAACACGGTCACCTCGCAGGTCACCCTGTTCACCGACGACAGCGTGGTCTGCGCCGGGCCCATCCGCCCTGGCCCGAGTCTGCACGACTGGGCCAGGGAGGCGGAGCCAGACCTGGGGCCAGACGACTACGCCACGCGCTCCCAGTACGGCGGCTACCTGGAGTGGGTGTTTGGCGAGGTGGTGCGAAGGGCGCCGCCCAACGTCGCCATCGAGGTGCACTCGGCGCTTGCCGTGCGGCTCAACGACGCCATCGACGGCAGCCAGACGCTGACCCTGTCGACGGGCAAGACCCTGCCCGGGCTGGCGGCCGTCATCCTCGCCCAGGGCCATCTGCCCCTGCACATGGACCCTGAGCTGAAGAGGCTGGCCGACTATGCGGCCGAGAATGCGCTGCGCCACTTTGCCCCCAGCAACCCGGCCGATCTGGATCTGTCCGTCATCCAGCCCGGGGAGGCCGTCGTGCTCCGCGGCCTCGGCCTCAACTTCTTCGACCACATGGCCCTGCTGACGACGGGCCGCGGCGGACGCTTCACCACCTCGCCCCAGGGCAAGCTCGTCTACCACGCCTCGGGACGCGAGCCGCACATGTACGCCGGCTCGCGTCGGGGCATCCCGTACCACGCGCGCGGCGACAACGCCCAGGGCGCGTTTGGCCGCCACATGCCGCTGGTGCTGACGGAGGACGTGATTGCCCAGTTCCACCGGCGCGCCAACGCCGGCAACGCGCCCGACTTTTTCACGGACATTTGGCCGCTGGCCGCCAAGGAAGTCGAAGTCGTCTACTACGAGGCGCTGCTCCGCGCCCGACAAAAGGGCGCCGCCGTGCCCTCGCACTTCCGCCAGCGGTTCCTGGCCGCGCCCCACGAGAGCCGCCACGAGGCCCAGCTCCTCGAGGAGTTTGGCATCGCCAAGGCCGACCGGTGGTCGTGGGAGCGCATCCAGCGGCCCCAGGGCAGCCGCGCCTTGGCCACGGCGGGCGCCTGGAAGACGTGGCTGCTCGACCACCT
>NW_011942150.1:522844-522929 GCF_000187425.2 Metarhizium robertsii ARSEF 23 | reverse complement strand
GCGGATGCGCGTGCAGGCCGAGGACGGCGCCTGGCTGGCCTCGTCGCCCGAGATCCCGGGCTGGACCGTCCGCGGCACCACCCTC